>NW_006294654.1:3174479-3176384 GCF_000327345.1 Myotis davidii | reverse complement strand
GCCGCTACAGTGGTGGTGGTGGGAGCCTCTCCTGCCTCCTCAGCAGCACTAAGGATGTCCTACTGCAGCTTAGGCCTGCTCCCCGCTGGCAAGTGGATATCCCCTGAGGATTCCCGGGCTGCCAGAGGGATGTCTGACTGCCAGCTTAGGTCCAATCCCCCAGGGAGCTGGCCTAAGCCAGCAGGTGGTCATCCCCCAAGGTGTTCCAGACTGCGAGAGGGCACAGGCCGGGCTGAGGAGACCCCCCGCCCCCCAGTGCACAAATTTTTGTGCACCAGGCCTCTAGTACTAGTACATAACCAACCTATCATACAGTGAGAATAGGACATCAAGAGGCTCTGTGTTTTTTCCTTCCTTCCTTTGCTCTCTTTTCTTTATTCTTTTGCAGTTCCCTTTGCTTTGTTGCAGTTTCTCATTTGAACTGACAACCCCTCTTTTGCTGCTTTTGCTGGTCTCAACTTTCTCCAGGTTCTCCACCATTTGCCATAGCTCAATAGCATTTATTCCAATGCTTCTTTTCAGCTTTTTAGTACTTGTTCCTATAATGTTTTCTATAGTTATTCATTTTTCTTCTGTGTAAATTCTTGATTTTATCCTATACATGCTACTAAAGTTAGGTCATTATGGTTCTGTGGGGCCCAATATGTCCTATTTGGTAGGAGAAAGTATTTTCATAGTTCATAGTTACCCTGAAAAACATAACATGGATACTGTGCAAAAATAATAGGTTTAAAACTTTAGGGCTCACATTCTCCTTGCATCTGTCCTTTCTATTGGGTTTGGCCAGAGGTAATCACAGTCTTCCAATAATGGGACCGGGTGGAGATTTGTGGAAGATACTCTTGGCAGTGAATAGAATAGGATTTGTGCAAAGACTGTCCTAACTTATTTCTCAGCCAGAAATAATCAGGATGCTTTATGATATGCTTAAGGTCAACTTCCTATTGCTTATTCTATTCTAGTTAATGTTAGATAATATTTCATCAATTTTATAATACACCAATGTTGTTAAGCCAAAGTTCTTAGCCTGTAATCCAGGGAGTAGAACACAGCAACTCAGAACTTTGGCTTTAAAGTCAGTCTGAATTGCATTCTAAATCTTGCTTTACCACTCATGAGCTGTGTGGACAAGGGCAAGAATTTAGCCTCTATAGACCTTTGCTTCTCAATATATCAAATGAGGATAATACTGTCTTCTTTCAGGGTTCTAAGGATCCAAAGCATACAAATAAACTTAATTTTCTGGACTTCCTTTTGGAAGAAAATGGCTTAAGAAATATTTGGTGTGGTTTAAAAGAAACCTACGTTAATATGGTAGATACAGAATCATTTTGGGAAACTTTGAGGGAAATAAAGACTCAGCCAGTCTTTCTCCAGAGTAACTGTAATGGAGATTCAGTAAATAATTCTATTTGACTTCCTGTAAAGAGAAATATGTTATATATATTAAGATGCTGGGAGCAATGAAAACAATCAGTAATTTAAAATAGAAACTCTAAATTAAAGTTAAATGGTAGCCACTCCTACTTTGCAGGTACTTATTAAGTACTTGAGTAGCTTGTCACAAGAGCAGTTTCATGTGACTTCTGCAAGAGCAAGTGGCCTAAAGTTTTTAATTTAATAATTCTTCCCAGCAGAGCTGAAGAGGCCAGGCCAGAGGGTATGATGATATCTTTAAGGTATTAGCACAGTACCCAGCAAAAAGAAATTGCTCAAAAAATCGTGGCTATGATTATGCTTAGTTAATATAAGGGCTTCAAGGAGTCCATAGATCCCCTCTGAAATTGCATGTTGACTTTAATGAATCATGTGCATTTTTCTAAGGGTTTCACCACATATTTATTTATTTTTTTATTTATTTTATACTCAACATATAGATATACTTTTTTTTTTGTCTGAAATGTG
>NW_006294654.1:3171858-3173973 GCF_000327345.1 Myotis davidii | reverse complement strand
GTTCGAGGCGGCAAACTCCGGCGTTAACCTATGCCGCCATCTTGGTTCTCCCACATATTTATTTATATTCTCACATGCTTCATACTCATTAAACAGAGATACCTTAGTTTCTGTCTGAAATGTGGAATCAACTGAGTCTCTGTTCACCTTTGAAGATGTCTTGAGACTGATATTAAACACATGGAACTTCACTTCAAACTCAGAGTAAATAAAGGTCAGACACATGTCTGTGATCAATCATTGTAAAAATCCAGAAACTGTCCTGGAAATGAAAAGATGTTTAGGTGTGAAGACATGATATATCTGCTAGCTATGGGTCCAGCTAATGTGCACCTTCCTCTTTAGGCATCTAGAAACCCTTTAATTGTTCTGTGGACTAAGTCTAGGTTCTTTCCTTCATTGATGGTCCTCGAAATAGTCCCTTAAGAGCTGCTGGTAATTGGCAATGGTTATGTGGGAGACTTAACACTTTTTTGGTTCTCTACAAGAGCATAAATTCTTGCTTCAGGACATTGTATAATGACTCCAAGATGTGGAGGCTTCCTTATCTTTGAAAGCTCAAATTATATAATTCATCTCTCAGTGGTCACTCACACCCTCCAGATGGCCTCATTTCATCAGACAAATATGTATGTGGAACTTTCTAATATAATATAACTATTTATGAATAGTGATGTTTATTTCTCACAGAGGGTAAACACGCCTCCCCGCCCCCCAATGTCAGTTAACTTCAGAATTATATTTTCTACTCTATTGAGCACAGACCTTGCTAAACCATCTGACTGTTTGGGTTTTTGAACAGTGCTGCAGTTCCGGAGTTTTATTTTTTACTCTCTCTCTCTCTCTCTCTCTTTTTTTTTCATCTTTCAGTAGTAATTCTGTGACGTGATACATTTGCTGGCCCCTTGGCTAACTATGTTCATGCATTCCTTTACACCTTCAAAAACTGTAAATGTAATCCACGGCACAGCTGTTGTAGAAAGCCCGGGAACTGGGACACTGCGAATCAGAGGTGTGGTAGGGGAGAGGAGTGTGCGCAGCAGATAACTGTACTTGATTAGCTAGATTTAAATAGTGTCGGATGAATTTGCCAGGTGAAAATAAAAATTGTCAGTTCAGTTTAATTTCATGGTGAATCAAACAAGGAAATTAGATTCTGCTACTCTGTCAGTTTGACATCCACAGCAAGTGACAATTAGAGATGATGAGAGAACTTATATTTACTTTGAAACTCTTGATTTTCTGATAGGCATGTAACTTTTATTTACCCTTGCCTTGCAGAAAAGTGTTGCACAGCAGTAGCAGTAGTAGAGATTGCTAGAACATCCAGGGTACAGGCGGAAGGGGCGGGAAGGGCAGGTGGAGAGGCTGGAGCTCACATTCGTGGATGGCATAATCAGATTGAGCGGTACCCTGGAGTGGAAAGCCCCTGTGCTGTGAAGCCAGAGGACTTTGGAGCTGAAATGCAGATAATAGCACAGTGGTCACACCTCTTGCTTCAGCAGACAAGATTATATTAGAGCAAGTCAAGGCTGGAAGGCAAGGAATGAAAGGGACTCTGACTTGTGCTGCTGCAGCCAGGCCATTCAAGTGGATTTTCATTTTCTGCATAAACCCACAACCAAAGCATTGAGCAATGTGGAGGACTCACGTTTAAACAAAATGCATTTCTGCACATTCTCCCCCTTGCCCCTGCTAATACCAAAAAGTGAATTTCAATTCCAAATTAGGGTTCAAAGAGCACAGAAAAATCGGTAGAACTGAAGCATGAAATAATCACATGGGAAGTTGCTTCCTCAGCAAGAGGTAGATCTCAATAGCACGAAGAAATCATTTCCTACCTGAATTTACTTCCAAAGCAAGTGTCAGGATTGACTGACTACCTATGGATAGCAAAGACAGCACTGGGAGATAAGATACAGACTGAGAGGCACAATAATGGTTTGATTCAAGGAGAGTGATAGAGATTAAAATATTTTCAACTTTGATTTAATGGATATATAGTCCTTTTTAAATAATCATAAATCTTGTGGGTATAAAGGTCACAAGAAGGCCTGGATAAGTCAACTCACACCTTTCTGCAAAACTTTTCATGGGCCTGAACATTCTTAGATC
>NW_006294654.1:3168182-3171838 GCF_000327345.1 Myotis davidii | reverse complement strand
CCCCGCCCCTTCTCTCTCCTTCGTTTAGAAGGGACACAATTCTGAACCTAACTAGATATGTATTTTCCAACAAAAACAATGTGTCATTGTTCAGTACAAATTTATTATTTGCCTTTCACACATTAACCTTAGGGATTTTTATTATGATACTAGAGGCCCAGTGCACAGATTTGTGCTCCAGTGGAATCCCTCTGCCTGGCCTGCACTCTCTCGCAATCCGGGATTCTTGGAGGATGTTGGATAGCCAGTTTAGGCCGAATCCCCGCAGAACCCATCTAGACAGGAGGGAGCTCTATCCTATGCATTGAGTGTCTGCCCCCTGGTGGTCAGTGTGCATCATAGCGACTGGTCGCCTGGTCACCTCGTTGCTTAGGCTTTTATATATATATAGATAACCAGCATATACTAAGATGATGGTAGAATCCTATATAATAAAAGGATAATATGCAAATTGACCTAATGGCAGAATGGCCAGTCGCTATGACACCCACTGACCACCAGGGGGCAGATGCTCAATGCAGGAGCTACCCCCTGGTGGTCAGTGCACTCCCACAGTATGAGCACCACTCCGCCACAAGCCAGGGTCGCTGCTCCTTAGCGCTGCCTCGGAGGTGGGAGAGGCTCCTGCCACTGCTGCTGTGCTTGCCATGGCTCCCAGGCTCACAGCTGTTGAGCGCAGGTGGTGGGAGCCTCTCCTGCCTCTGGGGCAGCGCTAAGGACCCCTAGGCAGACATCCCTATATTCCAAAAGCATCTATTTAAAACTGTCTTCAGTCCTTTAAAAATGAAGTACAATAATGATAAACAACTTGAACTAGAAATACATTAGCAGCACACAGCTCGACAACTTTCCATAAATCCTCACATTTCTTCATCTTGTCTATTGGGAGGCTAATTGATATTTGTGTATATTATCTGAATCATATGAGCAAAATAAATATAAGTAAAAAATTGTGTAATATTTGATAAATCCAGAAAGGGACTTCCCTTGCTTCATCTTAATACTAACTATATTCCTTAATAGCTAAAGAGTTACTATCTACTTATGTAAATTATTAGGTTATTTATCTCCATTTCATTTTTCTCATCTCTTCGTTTTATTTCACTTCATTTCATTTTATTTCTTTTTCTTTTTTTGCCAAAGTTTCTGAAGGGCAATTAAATCTTTAGCGGACCATAACCTGCAGTTCTTTTTTATTGATGGCAAATACTTGAAACTGAAATTTAATATATGTTCTTTAGTTAATATTTTTGAGGGTTCCCTGAAGGAAAATACATGCAGGAAGCTATATGAGCTGTGCCTTTAAAGAGTTACTCAGTAAAATGCTAGAGGGCATTTATCTTTGACACTCTCCTGTCCCACCTTGAAATACATTTTTGAAGGTCTATTAGCTATATATATATATAGTCTCTCTGTGGTTTATTAAAAGTTTCAAATTATGATTCCAACTTTCCTTAAAATAAATACAATTCACTGCTAGCATGTTAATTGCCAATTGGAACATTCTATAGCTCGACCATAACACAAGGCCATGGTTCATTACCTGCAGATACTCCATTCCATGAGCCACTGGTTACATGCAGATACTCCAAATGACTTCATAAACACAGGAGCACATACTGTTAAGCAGTGATTAATTCCTACAAGACCATGTGATGCCCTGTAATTCTTTAATGGTGCCAAAGTGATCTATAGCATGGTGCATACTTTGGCTAGCTCAGCAAATGCCCAAGGCAAGCATCAGGAACACCTCTCCTTGTAGGCATTTTGTGGGGATTTTATTCACCTTGGGAAAAGACCTACAACTTGCCCAGAAAAGATGCTGTAATAATCATGGGGAATAAAAGGACATTTCTTTCCTCTTAAAGATATATTATTCTTTTATGGTGTTTCCATGATCATGACACCTAACAAAAGGAAGCTGGAGAGCTGCCCTTCCTCTGTTTCTCTGGCACCATCACTGGGAGAGAAGGCAGGCCCTTTTCATATATTTTGAGATTCTTTATTCATTATATAAAGAAGCTCCTCTAAGGACACACATCAGCAGCCAGTTCCATCAACAGCAGAGCATGAACAGAATGCATTTAGAAACCAGTGAGGTTATGACAGCAATCAACGTTTTTCAATAATGCGCTCCAAATTTAAGTGAGAATTCTGGTACCTCTGTGATGTCAGGCAGCGTATTTTGATTAAAACATCTCTTCATTGATTTTTTTATGGGCCCATTACTGGATTCCCTGGGTACATATAAGCATTTCTTAGGACAATGCAATACAGCAGAGAGGTGGGACTAGGCCTGGAATCATAAAATAGGAAACATTTTATCCACTGGCCAGGGAGTGCACAGTTCCCTAGACATCAGGACCCGGCCTCTCCCTCAGGCCCAAGGACACTATGGGAAGTAAATTAGGTGCTTAGGGAAGAATATGAATAATGGTGGGAAATGAAGACATGGTTAATGTTGGGAGGGTTTTATTTTTAAATAACACTTAATAGGTGAAGCAACACAACATATTCTTGTTTATATGAAAGAGGGGGCTCTGCTAAGCTCTGGATGAGAGAAAGACACCCAGGTCCCAAGTCTGATTTGGAGACTTATTCTCTGGGTGATTTTGACAAATCAGCTAAAATATCTGAGGTTCAGATGCCTCTTTGAAATGAAGAGATAACAATATCTGTGGACATGGGCATACTGTCTGTCCATGACCAATCAAATGATGGGAAAAATGTATCTGGAAAAATCCTCTATAAGCCCAAAAGTGCCTGACAAAAAGAAGTTACCATTATTTATTTGGTGATGAAGACTTTACAAGAGGCCTTCAAAATATTCTTTAAAAAGAAAACAAAATCTAAAGCTTTAAAACTATCTCTTGCTAAATTGAGCCATTGTTTAAAGACCTGGCTGCCCTTTTACCTTACTAGAAACAGTTCTGGAAGTGATGAAAGGGCTTTGTAGAAATTCCCCAAAAGATACACTTTGCGGTAAGTAGGATGCTTACAGGGCCCAGGTGTCATAGCTCAGTGGTGAGAGCTGAGCGTGTTCTTTGTGTCAAGAAAATTGGCTCTAACTTGGGAAAGTTGCTTACAATGAACATGGTTGTACTAGTACTAGAAAATGAAGAGTTACAGGCAGTCCACATTTTATTAGAGAGGAAATCATAATTTAGGTCTTTATTGTATTTATTGAGATGATTTTCATGGTTTTATAAATGTGGAATGGCACTAAAGCCAAATAATTATATGAATTTTGAAAGAATCTCAACTGTCTTTTCTTTAGCTTCTATTTCTGCATGATGTGATGTAATGTGATGTGACGTGACGTGCGCGCACACACTTGCGCTTTATGGTTTAGATGGAAATAGGTACTTCTGGAACAAGACTACATAAATGATCCAAAGTAATGAGAAATCCTAAAGACAAGTAGATGGTTTGCCAGAGTCAACAACTATTCAGGAGAATATACTTAACTGATATAACCTCTTCAGAAGGTGGGAGAGATCTATCTGGCCTTGAATTCAGAACCTAGAGACGCCTTTATCACTGGAATCTTTGAGACCACGGGTAGATGCCCCTGAGGATGTCCCCTCTCAGCAGGATGTGGCTATGGAAGATGGATCTTCACTCCCTGACCTTGCCTGGACTCTCGATTTTTTTTT
>NW_006294654.1:3147364-3167750 GCF_000327345.1 Myotis davidii | reverse complement strand
TTTTTTTCCATGGGAAATAATAGAACAGAAACCCAGTTTTTACTAATTGTATCTGTCATAGACTTTACAGCTTACGCATAAGTGTTTTCTTCAGAATGTCAATGCATGAATGCCTATGATTGGAAGTGTTCTTTGGATTTTGGAATGATGAGTTAACAAAAGGAAAGAATGCATTGAGTCAGCTCATTCTGACTCGTTGTATAATTAACCACATGCAATTAACAGATGGGGGAGGGGAAATAAATAATATTTTTCTTCTGCCTGATCTCCTTATATGGGCATACAGTTAGCAAAGAATTACTATACAACCCCATTTCTTATAGATAGATGAAAAAATTTCCCAAATATTAAGAAAGGAATAGCATAGAGTTTCTTAATCCTTTCGACACTGATTTTGAAAAATTCCTGATATAATTTTCTTGCCAGTTGAGTAAAACTTTGAGGTTAATGCCTTAAAGAGTGTATAATTCCCATTCGTTACATCAGTGTTAGCAAAGGATTAAATTTGACTGTAAGGGTCTGTAGAATTGAATTCTACCTATTTTGAGTTTAAACTGTATAGTTAGTATAACATCATAAGGACCAAGGAAACTACAAAAGATCCTGAGCTTTAAAAATCTCATTTTCTTTTTTCTTCTAAGAATACTCCTTAAGTTTGAGATGGATTTATTGATTCTGGTCTTCTCCATAAGAAAGGAGTACCAGTGCTGATAATCACTGCTCTTCCATCCTGGAATTGTCTTTGAAAATGAAACCATAAGTTCTAGTTGTGTGGGCCATGATTTTCCCATTTAACCACATCAAACAGATCATGCAAATGTAGAGGATGTAATTTTTTCATGTTTTAAAATATCTCTCAGGTTCTATCTATCTACCTATCATCATCATCTGTCATCATCTCTATCTCTACCTCTATCTCTCTATCTCAGCCAAAAAAAAATCCTTTAAGATGAAAATACTGCTATTTCTAAAAAGCAAAAAAATTCAACTCTTTCTCTCCATTAAAAAAAAAATCAACACAGTTTTTTCCTGTCTCTGCTTTCATTATAAATTCTGATTTAGAAGGTGATTATTCCAAATGTAATAGTAGCTGGAATAGCACTTTCACTTTTTCTCTGAAAAGTGTAGCATAGGTCATTTGTAACTTTAGAAAAAACATAAGAAACCAAATTCACTAAATTGTATACATTAATTATGTGCAGTTTTGGAGTATTATTTATACTTCAAAAGCTGAAAAAATGAAAAAAATAAGATAAAATGTACATTTTTTCTGAACCTATACTTCCCAATTCATGAATTAAAATAATTTACTTTTAACTATATTAAGCAATGTAAGTTAATCATTATCTAAGATTGCATATTGTTTTTTGGCATCTTGTAAAATAAATTAATTAAATGATAGCATGATCTTTGAGGATTATTACAAAATAGTCCCTTGGCCTATACAGATTTTACTTGTATTCAATTTTCACCAGACACTTCTCTGTGAGTAGTGTCTTAACATTACACATCTGCTGGTAGAGAAATTCATAGTCTAAAAAAATGTGCTTTTGGTAGTATTCAGATATGTATTTCAATTCTCACTTTCAAGAAGACAGATTAAAAATAAAATTAAGAATAGGTTATTTCTAGCATCTTGAACTCTACATCCATAATAATTTATCTGTACTGTTTCTTCTGAAAAGGAAGAATGATCAGTCAATTGGTTGTGCTTTTTAAGGCATTTCCTTTTTCTTTGTCACCACTTAAGTTAGCTATTGCTACAAAAAAATCATTCCACAATTTGTGGATTTAAAACATTTATTACCAATATCTCACCTTGTGCTTTGGGTTGACTGGAATGGTTCTTGCTCATATTCTCTCATGAGACTGCAGTAATCTGAATGTCCCAAGGTGACCACTCACTTGGCTGGCAGTTGTTGCTGACTTCAGTTGGATCTCAGCTGGACTATTAATCAGATCACCTACACATGCTTTCCATGTGTAGAAATCTATGAAAGTTATTTATTCTTGTATCTACTGCCTTTCTGAGTTCACATCTATATGGTGGTGACATAGGCTTGGGGTCACTATTGATTATTATGACCAACAGTTAGGAAGGAAAGCTGGTTGCTGAGTGGGAAAGGAAGACAAACTAGAACCCACAAATCCTTGGTATATGTCTATCCTTTTATCTAACCAATGTTAATAGCCAGAGTGTAGGGCTATTGTTTCACTTCCACCTTGCTGGGAAATGTTACTCCTAATATAAACAAACTGAGAAAAGAAAAATCCAGCACATTTCACTCCTTGTCAACTCAGTATCTATCCACTGCTCTTTTCATCATGTCTATGTTTCAAATATACACAGCAAAATTATGCATCTGTCTGATATGTGTCTGCCTCCTTTACAACTGGAAATAGGCGAACT
The DNA here is from genome assembly GCF_000327345.1 of Myotis davidii. Taxonomy (NCBI): domain Eukaryota; kingdom Metazoa; phylum Chordata; class Mammalia; order Chiroptera; family Vespertilionidae; genus Myotis; species Myotis davidii. Next base: position 3,165,340 of record NW_006294654.1, on the reverse strand, counting down.
TTCTCCTCAATAGAAATTTACAAAGCCCAACTACATTTATTTTATGTGTGATTGATGTTCATTCTATCCCCAATACTGAGCTATAGAAATAGCCTCCTCCTAAACGTTTCTTCTAGAAATAATAACAGGTATGAATAGCTTGGAATATAGAGGAAAATTGTCCACAATGCCACTATTAAAACTATACAGCCTTATAAATGTAGTATACGCTTTTACAATAACTTCCTAGTTCAGTATATTATTATATGTAATGAATTACTAATAAGCATTCAATTTTAATTTTACCATTCACTTTGCTACTAAATTATTGCTATGTTTTCAAGATGTTACATAGCCTTCATAATAATGGCTTCATAATACTCTACTTGGTGACTGTGGCATCAGTTAATTTGCCCCCATTCTACTGATGCATATTTATATTGCTTGCAATTTTTCACAAGTACAAATAGTGTCATGTAGTCAAACATATTGTAGTTTCAGGTCTATGAAAGTGAAATTTGTACAATATACTTACAAGTTTTAAAGGAAAGTCCATTCCCAAAAGCTGAAACATTTATGAAATTCATAACTGTAGTTATTTTAAGACAATAAGTTTCCAACAGCCTATTCACAGGAAGCTTTTGTTCTTTTATTTGCAGAACTCTGTTAACAAGTTTAATTCTAGTGAGTAACTGGCTGAAGCTAAAAATTTCATGCTTTCTTCTTGTTTTGTGAAACTAGTGTTTATTATTTATATCAGCATTTTTTTTTATCTTTTCTAATTTTTACATAATTTATAAAATAAATGAAATGTTCAATAATATATTAAAATAATTGTACACATTATTGCTGAAGAGAAAAATTACAATAACACTGTCAAATATGAATGTTCAAAGAAGGAAAGTATAGCTTCAAATGTTTGTTTTTCAGCTGATATACAGATGTAAAAATAATTGAGGTAATAAAGTGATTTGGAATTATTGTGTAATCCTATATAATAAAAGGCTAATATGCAAATAGACTGAAAAGTGGAATGACCAGTTGCTAGGATGAGCACTGACCACCAGGGGGCAGATGCTCAATGCAAGAGCTACCCCCTGGTGGTCACTGTGCTCCCACAGGAGGAGCGCAGCTCAGCCAGAAGCCAGGCTCATGGCTGGCGAGCACAGCAGTGGTGGCGGGAGCCTCTCCTGTCTCCACAGCAGTGCTAAGGATGTCCGGGGACTGCGCCTAAGCCATCAGTCAGACATCCCCTGAGGGCTTCCAGACTGTGAGAGGGCACAGGCTGGGCTGAGGGATGCCCCCCCACCCCAAGTGCATGAATTTTGTGCATTGGGCCTTTAGTAAATATAGAAGTCTCACAAAGGTTGAAGTACAAAAATTAGGGTGTGTTCTTAGAATATGTCAATGATTAAGTGCTTGTCACCTTTCTCATATTGTGCAACATTTTAGAATAAATGGGTTAAATAGTATGACTCTTGTTACATTTGATAAATGGGTATACAGTGGGGAGGCATATAAATTAGATTACAATTAGATGGACAGAGAAATGTATTCTGGAAAATATAATATTAGTTGAATTCTGAAAGGAAAAGGGAATTAAGTATGTAAAGGTAATAAACAACACTTCAGGCAGTTAGAAATTACCAGTCAGGTTAGGGGATTGTTATTGGCTCATCATGGCTACAGTGAAGGTTGCATATGACCAAAGAGTGGGTGGTGAGAATTATAAGTCAGTAGAGTGGCTAGAAGAAAAAAATCATTAAAGGTCATATGAACTAAATTACTTTAAAATTTCTGGCAAATTCTTCCTGGAGGCATGGGATTAACATAAACTGATTTTGTTTTCAGGAAGATTTTTTTTGGCAGCTGTGAGCAGTAGAAATTGAAGAAATTAAAGAGAGGCTAGTTAGGAAAGTATTATTATAATCCAGAAAAGATAAAATAAAGGGATGGAGGAAGGCAGTGACCATAGGAATGGAGAAGAGGGGATGGTGATAGGCAATATTACAGTTGTTAAATTCACCAGGACTATGCCTATGTATTGTAATTTATTTGGGGAGTAGGCAATGAGTAGGAAGAGTCTAAGATGACTTCAAGATTCTCCTTGACAACTGAGTTCATGGTGATATCATCCTCTATGAGATGAAGAATCCTGGTGAAGAAACCTTTTTATTAGTATGTGCATGGTGAGTTCAGCTTCACCCATAGAGTTAGACACACCTATATGATATCTAAGGAGAAATATTCACTTTGGAGCTGGAGATATGATATATGGATGGTGTTAGAGAAATAAACTTGGACAACAATATTGGTAATAAGGAAATTAATCTTGAAAATAATACTTGGTTGAGTTAATTTAGGGACAAAATGTAGAGGAAGAGCAGAGGACTTAAGGCAAATCCTTGAGAGAGTACTAGTATAGACATTGTGGAGCCATAGGAGAAATGCAAAATATCAAAGAAGACAGAGAAAAAGTATGGGGAGAAGTAAAACCCTTTAAGTATTTTATACATACTGTGTGGGGAAGCTTTTCTAGTTTATAAATCTAATAATCTATGCTCTTGTGCTGTTTCTAGGCATGTGACCTTGGCTGTATCATTTAACATCATTGAATTTTTATTTTCTCCTACTCAAGATGAGGCTATGGCTCCTGCTGCCTGGCTTATAGGTTTATATTAGATAAGGTGATATATGTGAAAGCACCTTGGGAACACTCCAAAGCACCATATAAATGTAAAATTTTATTATGATTTTCTAGATAATGACTTCTCTTAACTACTTTTGCCCTTTCTTTCCTCTTTTCCATTGACTGAAATTTTAAGTGGACTTAAAACTTTATCCTTCTGTTATTGTGTCATCCTGGCATTGAAAGAAAAACTACTAAAATTTTACAGGACTGCCAAATAGTTTAGGTCAAGAACTTCTAAGATATAGAGCAGAGGAGACACGATATCTTTAAAGACTTACTATGCTAACACACTTAAAATCAGATTCACATTGGGTTTGTACTAAACAAATCAATCTTTGAAAATTTGGTTATGTTCTTGGCATCACTATAGAGGCAACTGGAGGGAAATGGGGTTTCTAATTCAAACTTATGTCTGAGTATAAATATATCTTAAAAGTATGTCCCAGTGACAGGGATGCCTGCAGGCAATGTTCAAGTCAGTGGAATTTGTCTTACTACCTACTTCCACTTTGTACAGATCTTCCTCTTATTTTAGTCCTGTCTACTACATTTTTCATAGTTAACTCCATTGTAAAGATTTGTCTGAACATGGGAGATAAAATATCATGCATTCACTCATTTTCAAATATTAAAATATGAATATATTATTTTTTGAAGGCAGTGTTTCTCAAAGAGTGAATTGTGAACTACTCAGACTAACTGACTCAGGTGACTTTGATCCTCAGTCCTAATGGAGAAGCACTGTTCTAAGAGGATCTGTCTCATTAACAGGAATGCAAGAAGAATTTGTTATTACATAAGAAATGAATGAAACATTATTATAATGTAATGGAAATAATGCTTGGAATAAAAAAAACTTGATTGTTTTCTTACTAACTAGATGTACAGTGTTCTTACCCAAATTAATGTCTGTGAAATTCCATTTGTCCATCTTTATAATGGATACAATAGTGATAAATCCAATAATAATAAAAAACCTTAATCTCTCAGAGTAGTTGTGAGCATCAAGATGGAGAGAGATTGTTGATAAAAGTAGTTTTATAACTCTGAAATAATATACCTGGAAATTATTATCTTTAATTTAGCTAATGGTGGAGTATCTTGAGGAGTATGACTTTTAAAACTTTTTATGTAAAACTATGTATTTTACTAACTCTAAGAAAGCCTGACATATAGATCACTGGACTATATAAATGCAAATGAAAATACAAGAAATTAATTCTACAAAGCTGCAACTATATATACATTTAGGTTTTTATTATTATGAATATATTTCAAGAAAAAGCTTGTATCCAAATTCTTGGGTTGGTGCTCAATGAATACTTATTGAGTAGGCATTTTGAATAGATTTATTTTATATTGTTAATACAGAACTATTCCTTTTATTTTCTAAAAATTTCTCATAAGAACAAAATTATGAAAACTTTAATACTTTATTGATGTATCATTATGCAGGAGTATTAATATCAGTATGACAGCATATCAATAGTAATATGACTAATGCAGAGAAATTCCGCCTTGACATTCATGCAACAATCCACTTGAGCTTTGTTCTTATGATTTAAAGAGTCATTACCTATCAATTCAATTATAATTTTATCTCAATGAAATAAGCATATGTCTGTCAATAGCATAGTTTATCAATTATTTTAAACAAATTCATAATATACTTAAGGTGATCAGATCTATAACTATTGCACTCCTATGAGAATAGTTCTTTTTACTCTTGTGGTTGACATTTTATTTAAATGCTTTTTAAAATAACATATAAAAGTTACTAAATATGGTATTGCATTAAAGAGTGAGTTTTCTTGTGTTTGATTTATAGTGAGTATTGAATATTAGCTAGTCTCTCAGTTTAGAGTGGAAATTATTTGCCAATAGATATTAGTAATTATTGTAGATTTCCTTTGTTTCTGATTTCCTCCCTCTTTCTTGCCTTATCTTCCTTTCAGACATCCATCAATCCTTTACTCCCGTCATAATTGTTATATATTGATTGTCTTTTATGGGCTACAAAATACATCAGGTGACAGAAGAGACTTAAATTCAGTGGTTCTCAAGCAAGGGAGATTTTGCCACACAGGGATATTTGGCAGTATCTGGAGACATTTATGCTTGTCACAAGTGGCAGAATGTTAATGGCGTCTACTGGGTAGAGCTAGGGATGCTGTTCAACATCCTGTATAATAAAAGGCTAATATGCAAATAGACCAAATGGTGAAACAACTGGAACAACCAAACAACTGAACAACCGGTCGCTATGACATGCGCTGACCACCATGGGCATGTGCAGAATGTGGCGGGCGTTGGCTGCAGCAGGATGGTGGAGCAGGTGAGCAGGGGCGCCAGACCAAGGAGGGGGTGCCGGTTGCTGTCATTGGGGCAAACCTCTGATGGTTACTGAAAATTCTTTGCTCCTGCATGCTGTGGTCCTGCCTGGCACTTGCACCAGTTGCCAACGCAGGCCCCGCTCACACCTGCAGCTGGCGCCAGAGCCACCGGCTGTTGACCCTGATCACCCCTGAAGGCTTCTCCACCTCCCCCTGCTCCTGAGGGGCGATGGGGGCAGCAGCCATCACTAGCACCTGCTACTGGTGCCTGCCCCAATTGCTCTGTGCTGTTAGCGGATGCAAGCGGGGCTGGCGCTGTCAGTGCATGGGAGCAGCAGCAGTGGGAGTGGGGCTGCCAGCAGACAAGGGACTGGGGGACATGGAGGATGGGCCGAGACCTGCCCTTGTGCCTACCACAGCCTCACGGCCCACAGTTCCTTTCAAGGTGCATGAATTTATGCACTGGGCCTCTAGTCCCACAATAAAAACAACAGTTCTTCAAAGAATAATATGTTCCTGCCGAAACCGGTTTGGCTTAGTGGATAGAGCGTCGGCCTGCGGACTGAAAGGTCCCAGGTTCGATTCCGGTCAAGGGCATATACCTTGGTTGCGGGCACATCCCCAGTGGGGAGTGTGCAGGAGGCAGCTGGTCGAGGTTTCTCTCTCATCGATGTTTCTGACTCTCTATCTCTCTCCCTTCCTCTCTGTAAAAAATCAATAAAATATATATATATTTTTTAAAAAAGAATAATATGTTCCTAAATCTCAGTAGTGCTGAGGTGGAAAAACTCTGCCTTGAATAATTCTTAGCTTTACCATATACTCAGTACTGGTATCCTCTCTACAATGTCCCTGCCAGGTGCTTTGTACCTGATCCTTCATAACTTCCAGTATGAATGCAAGATGATAATTATGCACAGTCTCTCTCCACATGCAGAAAGCATTGAAGTATTTGTATTACTGGTTGGAGGTTTTCATTTATTCCATGATCATCTTAATCATCTTGTGACAAAACATTGTTTTCTCAGTGTGTGACTATTGCTCTTTACTAACCACACCACTGTGGCTACACTTTGGTTTATAAATTAACATAAACAGATGTTTTATATTCCTTTTCAGTAAGTATTGCTAGATGAGTGAGAGGTATGGTTTATACTCTGCAATGTTTGAGAGGTATTATGGATAGTGTCAGAGAGCACAGACTCATACTCTGCATTTGAAAACTGGATCTGATGCTTATTTGCTGTGTGAACGTAGGCAAGTGTATTAACTTCTCAGTAAAGTGGGGATTTTATATGAGACTGTAGATATTTACAATGATTTAAGTATTGAATGAGTTACTATTGTATTTCATTAATACATAGATGTTCTTGATTTAAAGGCTCAGAGTTATTTCATGTACCAATAAGAAAGAGAAAGTGTTGCCAATTAAATTAATTATACATTATCATGTATAAGGCATATTTCAATTGTAGAGATTATTAAAATCTGCAAAAATATGCATCTTAGAACCAGTGAAATATAATATATGTAAAGTATTTAGAACTGTGCCTGACACTGAATAAGCTCTTAATGACCATTAGCACTTAAATCAAGATATCTATATTCTGGTATATAAAAGGCTAATATGAGAAGTGTCCCCTAGGGAGTGTGACCAGGAGAATGGGAGTTCGATTGCTTGCTATGACATGTGCTGACCACCAGGGGGTGTCGCAGAATGAAGGAAGGCCCCAGCCAGTAGCTGGCAGCTGGGGAAAGAAGGCCCTGGCTAGCAGCCGGAAGGCCCCAATTGGCCCTGATCGCTGGCCAGGCCTAGGGTCCCTACCTATGTACAAATTTCGTGCACCGGGCCTCTAGTTCATAATAAACTTCTAGTATAAAAATAGGCAATACTGTTCAGAAAGCACTCCAGAACTGCAGCACTACCAATATATTTATTTAGAAGAGGATTTTTTCCGTGTGTGTGTGTGTGTGTGTGTGTGTGTGTGTGTGTGTGTGTATAATATATATATATTACTGGCAATACTTCTATTCATACATATTTTAAAGGGACGTTAATGATTTGAACACAATATTGATTATGCTATTAGGTAGAGAACCCATTGAAAAAATAAGTGCAGACAACTAACTGGAAATATTTAATAGAATGAAGAATTTTAGGTTGGAATATCCTTTATTAACTTCTCTATTGGATTGGTTCCACATTCTATGTCATAGCCTGGTATATTTTCTTGCCGTCCCCTGTGTAAGAGTAAATCATTCTCTTGGACTTTCATACTATACTCTGTGAGCATCTGTTTATGTTCCTCTCTTTATATCATATCTCGCTTTTTCTATGTATGCCTACTCCATTTCAATTCCAACACCCAGAGGACAAAAATCAGGTGTTCATTGGCCCTATATATCTCTTATCTGACACAATTTCAGATATGGACTATGTGCAAATTCGTACTTTACAACTTGTTAGCTTCTTGTGTATCATAAGATGTATAAGGTGTAGCTATGCCAGGACTAGAAACTAGACCAAGTCAATTGGTGAAACAGTCTCCAAAAGACTTCACATGAGGTCAGAGTCCCGTGTGTCATATTAGAGCGCAGAAAGCACCCTGTTCAGAAAGAGTAGCAAGTTTCAACAACACTTCCATTAGTCTCAGATCCTTGTAAACTGTGGAGTCTGAGGAAACCTTAGCCTTTGGCCTTCCTTTGCTCCAGTGTGGAGCTGGCTTCTGGTTTGTCCTGTCTCTTCCCGCATACATGGAGTTTTGGCAGGGCTGATCAAACTGGAGGCTGAAGGCAATTGTGGAGGCCTAAAATGTTTTCCAGAGATGGTAATCAGATGTGTAAGTTTATCAGGGGTGTGCTTCGAGTCATATCTGTAAATACAAGATTCTGTTCTGAGGTTTGAGGCAGGCAAAGACAACAGCAGAGGTGGAAGATAACAGCTAGGAATCTGGTTCCCCAGGATAAAGCCCAGAGGAATAGCTGTGTATTCCAAGAACATACTATTCAACCAAGGGTTTGAAAAAACAACAACAAAAAAGAAATCAACTTGTTTTGGGATTTGGGGAATGAAAAAATATACTCCTAAAATGGAGCTTAGGTAATTATCAATACACTTTGGTCTTGTTTTACCAATGAGAAGTGAGACTCATGTGCATAGATAGAATAAGTCTTATTAGATGTGCTGTTGACTGGATGAAGCTCTTTGCCCTTTCAGGTCTTGTATCAAGGATGATAGCAGGTTACTTTTGAGTTGCCATGTGGCTTATTGAATCCAGTATACCATCAAACATAATCTAGGAATATAGCTCACAGATTCAGTGATTTATGTTTATATCAGTAGCTTTCCAAAACTTTGTCTTCCATCCAGAAATAGTAATAAAAAGGGCAAAATATAATCATAGTAGAAGAAAAGATTTTACTTTGCTAGGTACTGAATTTTTGGAAAGGGCTCAGGAGTTTTAGATCCGAATTCATCTCACTCTCTCAAAGGACATTTATTTTAAAACATCCTGATCCTGGTTTTTATTTAAGCAGATGGTTGGAAAATTAAGGTAATATATTAACAACAGATGCATAATTTTCCCTGGACCTCACAGAAGAGAGGTTGCTGTTTCAAAAAATCATCAATGGAACTTAAAGTCTCTCACTTCCAGGTCATAGGTTGAAAAATGCTGCCTTTGCTGAATCTAAAACTCATTACTAATATGTGTCATCATCATGAACTTAGTCCAGATATCACATTAGGCATTAATAAGTAGCAATTGTAAATAGACAGAGAGTGATTTCTTTTTAAAAGATGCCAACATCGAGTTACAATTCAAATCAATTTGAATTACTATTCTGGGTAATTGTATAAGTTTTTAAATTTTTAAGTCTTTTTATTTTTAAAATAAAAAAGTAAAATTAATTTTTTGATGGACAGTTCTAGGAATTGTAATGGATACATTTTTATTACCACCATCACAACCAGAATACAATTCCATCACCCCTAAAACTTCCCTTGTGTAACCATTTTATAGTCACACCTTCCCCATACACCTCAGCCCTAGAAACTAACAATCTATTCTCTGTTACTAGTTTGTCTTTTTGTGACTGTCTTATAATGAATGGAATAATACAGCATTCATATTTTGAGAGTGGCTGCTTTTACTCAGCAAAACAACTTTAAGATTTACCCAAATTATTTGTGTTACTAGTTTGTCCCTTTTGCTTGCTGAGTAGTTTCCATTGTATAAATGTACCACAGTTAATTTATCCATTTATTCATTGAAGAGTATTTGGTTATTTCTAGTTCTTTGGAAATTATGAATAATGTTTCTATAAATATTCAGGTACAGGCTTTGTGTGAATATAACATTCAAATTCCGAGTAGAAATACCTAGGAGTAGGATTTCTGGGTCATATGGTAGATGTATGTTTAATTTTATAAGAGAGGCTTTGCCCTTTTGCATTGCTATTACTACATTGTATGTGAGTTCCAGTTGCTCTGCTTCCTTGTCAGCACTTGTTATTAGTAGCTTTTTTAAAATAGATTTTTATTGATTTCAGAGAGGAAGGGAGATAAAGAGTTAGAAATATCGATGAGAGAGAAACATCGACCAGCTGCCTCCTGCACACTCCCCACGGGGGATGTGCCCGCAACCAAGGTACCAGCCCTTGACCAGAATCGAACCTGGGACCTTTCAGTCCGCAGGCCGATGCTCTTTCCACTGAGCCAAATCAGCTAGGGCGTTCTCAGTCGTTTTTATTTTATCCTTTATGCATAGTAATATCACACTATTGTTTATTTTGCATTTTCTTAATTACTAATGATGTTGAACGTTCTTACATGGGCTTAACATCTGTATACCTTCTTTGGTGTATTGTCTATTCAAGTCTTTTGCTCAGTTTTTAACTGGGTCATTTTATTTTCTTACTATTGAGTTTTGATGTTTGGGATCCAAATGATTTGTAATTGATTTTTTTTCCAGACTTTAGCTCTCTTTATGTTCTCTAAATAGCAATTTTTATAGAGCAAAGGTTTTAATTTCTATGAAGATCAATTTATTAGTTAAAAAATTAATCATGCTTTTGGTGTTATATATACGAACTCTTTGTTTAATCCCAGATAACAACCATTTTATTTTAAAATTTTTATAGTTTTATATTTAAATCTATGATACGTTTTAGGTTGATTTTTGTGGATGCCAGATTTCTTTCCATCAGTGCTTTCATTATATAACTTTTTCTATCATTTAACTTTTAACTTACCTATGTCATTTAAATTGAGGTGAGATTCCCATAGATAGGATTAGTTGGTTCATGTTTTTATCCATTCTGAGAATGTCTGTTTTTCCATTATTGCATTTACACTGTTGTCATTTAATGTAATTAGTGACATGTTTAGATTTAATTTAAACACTTACTTTCTCTTTGTTCTTTTATTCCCTGCACTACAATTTTCTCCTTACTGCCTTCTCTTGAGATATTTGAATATTTTCTAGTATTTCATTTTATCAATTCTATTTTTGTCTGTATATCTTTGTATCGTTTTCCTACTTTTTTAAAAGATTATGAAATATATGTTTAATCTTTCATAATCTATTTCAAATCAGTATTTTCCATTTTATTTGAAATAATTGAAAACTTATCTGGTATTGATATTGGATAACTCTTATTGTTTAACTCCAACTTCATGGATTCTTTCATCTCCATTCTGCTGTTCAGTCCAAACAATGAAGTTTTGTGCGGTTTAGTTTGTTTGTTTCTGTTTTTATTTTACTACTCTTTTAGTTCTAAAATTTCTGTTTGGTTCTTATTTATATTTTCTATTTTTTTTGAGAATTTCTGTCTTTCTATTCAACTTGAGTGTTTGCCTTTACTTTCTGATCTATAAATATATTTAAAACACAGTTTACTGCACATTTTTAAAGCATTGGTCATTTATATTCAGGGTACATATAAAATTTTTATTTGAATTGTTCTGTGGTTCAGAAATCATTTTTAACTACTTAGCCTAAATTACCCAGAAAGATGTTTTGATTCCTAATTATTGGCAAATCTCGTCATCTTAAGTAAGATAAGTAAACTAATTAAGATAGCTTCCTTCTCTCTCCAACATCACTAAATGATAAAATAAATAAGAGAGGGGAGACCAAGGAGAAACTAGCCTTGCCCAAATTGACAATAGTTTGGAAAGGGAGGAGCACTTATCTGTAAGATGGCTGAACCACAGTCCAAGCTTGGACTGCTAAGGAATAACTTGCTCATTCATATGATGATTTCAGATGCCTCTCTCCTGACTTTCTCTTCTCCTTCTTCTTTTTTTGTTTTGTTAATATATTTTTTTTATTGATTTCAGAGAGGAAGTGAGAGGGAGACAGAGGTAGAAATATCAATGATGAGAGAGGATCATTGATCCACTGCCTCCTGCACGCCCCACACTGGGGGTTGAGTCCACAACCCAGACATGCGCCCTGACTGGTAATTGAACCATGACCTCCTGGTTCATAGGTCAACACTTAAATGGGTAGCATCTCTAATACAGTCTGATCCATCAATTGATTTAGTTATTTAAAAGTTCTCTAGTTTGTATAATAATAGAAAATACATAATATGTGACAATGTGATCTTGAAATGAATGAATTAGTTCTCTAAAGAAGCAGGTTGCATTTCACCTGGACTTTCATCTTTATGCTCCTGTCCTTTTAAAAAATGCTTAGGATTCCAAATCTGTTTCATTTGTTTATTTAAAAAAACACACATTTTTTTCAAAGCTTTTTGTTTTTCTCTGCACATCCTTCCTAGTGCTCTCACTGAAACGAACTGTGAGATTAGTATTTCTGCAAAGAAGAGGCTTCTGCTCTGTTTATTGAGCATAGTCTTATTCTGCTCTAGGGAAACTTAAATCCATAGTTCTAATATATACTAATTAGATATATAAGCATAAATAATCAATATATGGAGAGCAAATATATCTAAAGTACATATTGTGCATAATATGTTATAAATACATTAGCGTTTTATTTTTATATATCTGAACTAATCTTTGTAGTATAAAAATTAAATGGTATTTTAAAATTTAAAAGATTTTGACAATAAAGATAAGTTAAATGAAGATAGACTATTTCTTTACTAGATTATGCATCACTTTTTTCCCTCTTTTTGATAGTTGGTGTATGTTTTTCACTGCTTAGATAAGATTTCTCAAATGATAGGTGAGGCATAAAATGTGTAATAATTAGTTGCTGCTTAGGTATCAACAAATCCTACTTCAATATTTTCTGTATGTATAATAAAGGGGAAACTGAAATATTTTTTCTGTGTGTCAACATTCTTACTTCTCATACTTCATTAAATCAAGATGATATAAATCCCTGAAGACTAAAGTACAAATTTTAGAACTGTATTGATTTAACCTTCTCTTTGTAAATATTTCATAGTTCCATAATGTGCAAATGTAGGCACACACAGAACAAAGGACTGTACTTTTTTGTTAGTATGCCAGGGGGTAACTGACAGCTTTTATTATACCATTTAGAAAATAATGCATATGAAAATATGTAAGGGTATTTTTTGTCATTATTATGGATGTCAAGGAGAATTGATGAAACATTGTTTTTAAAAGATTTTGTATAGAAAACTTTTAATGTGTCATTTTTCAAATGTAAATCCACTTACCTTTTATAATTCAAAATTTTTTTCCATTATTTTTCAAATTATTTTTTTGGTTCTTTTCAAATAAGGGGCTTTTTTTTTTACCTTTTATCTCTCCCTCATTGACACTGAAAAGCTCTGGATTAAATATGTGATATTATGAAACTTTCACATTAGCCCACTGTGAAGTCATGGTGGTATAAAAACAAATATATTTCATTGAAGGATCTATCAAGGAAGAAGTAACCTTTCTCATCTAAGCATTGGGAGTAGGGCTGTAAAAATGACAAATATGTTATATGACTGTTTAATGTTTTCTCTTTTTAAACTTTATGGAAAAATAAAGCCATAGTCAACCTAGAAGATTTTTATGAATGCTGATATATCAAAACATGATAAAATTAGTCTTCTGCTGCCAGAAATGACATAAAAGGAGGAGGATTATTTGTTCTTCCCATACTTACTTTGCAAAGATGGAGGCAGAGAATATTGATTTCTGGGAAAATAGTAAGAGACCAATAAGTATCATGAGATGGAACTGTGACCTACTTTCATTTAATAAAAAGTTTAGTAATTGCACACACACACACACACACACACAGACAGACACCCACACACTTACTTTAGGATAAGGGTATAATAGACTTTTATAAACAACTTAGTACAATGAAACAAAAATTCAGCCTATACCAAGGTAAATTGCATTCAGAATTCTAGAAATACAGTGATGAGCTTTACCTATAAAGATGGAGTTTCTATAAGCAGGGCCAGGGCCTTTTACTTAGAGGGCATACATTAATCAGTACAGATATACTTTTCAGAATTTAATTGCTGCTGAATTTTCTTATGAATGTTTCCCATGAAAGCCCTAGCTGGTTTTGCTCAGTGGATAGAGAGTCAGCCTGTAGACTGAAGGGTTCAAGGTTTGATTCCAGTCAAAGGCACATGCGGGGCTGCAGCTCAATCCCCGGTGGGGGCATGTAGGAGGTAGCCAGTGAATGATTCTCTCTCTTCATTGATGTTTCTATCTCTCACTTTCTCTCCCTTCCTCTCTGAAAGCAATAAAAATAAAACAATTTCCCATGAAAACATAATATAGATATTGTGTACCCTTATAAAGAAGACTAGAGGCCCGGTGCACAAAAATTTGTACACTGGTGGTGGGGAGGGGTCCCTCAGCCCAGCTTGCCCCCATCACATACTGGGAGCCCTAGGGGATGTCCTACTACCTGCTCCCTGCTCCCCTTGGGGAGTGGGCCTAAGCCACAGTCTGGCCTCCCTTTGAGGACTAAAGCCTCTGGTGACCCCCAGCTCCCTGCCGCTGCCGCCATCAAGCATAGCTGGCTGGCTCCGCCTGGTTCCCTGCCGCTGCCGCCATCAATGATCGCTGGATGGCTCCGCCCAGGCCCCAGCCTAAAGCTTCAGTCTGAGGCTTGGGGCTGACATATGCAAATTAGCCGCCATCTTGGCTGCCGACTAATTTGCATATCTCACTGATTAGCCAATGAAAAGGGTAGCGGTCATATGCCAATTACCATCTTTCTCTTTTATTATATAGGATGCCTACCAAGAAGGACTTCAGGTGGCTAACTGGGCTTAAATTTAAGAGCAGAACTTAGCAGCCACTTCTAAACAGGGGCCTCTCACACAAGTCAGGTTTCAGGGAAGAGTGTGCACTGAACTGCCTGCCTCTTGCACTAAACTGCCTGCCTACACTGTGTTCCTACCATCTGAGCCAGCCCTTAAAAAGGAGTTCCTGGAATCCTATTTCAACCAATAAGACTAAGATTTTCCTTGTCCAATTGGAGCTGCACAGCTATATTACCATTAGCATCTTCACAGACCGATCAGAGCAGCTCCATTCTGAAAAATCAGGATGTGCCTATTGGATCTATCAAACTGTGAGAATTTGGAGTCCTCATTTGCATGAGGATGAATCAATCAGAGGCCAGAGACTTCTCTCTATATAAGTCAGCAACCCTTTGGCTTGGGGAGCACACTTTCCCTTTTAGCTGAAGACTGCATTTCTCTGGCTAGAGATAAAACACCAAAGATGAAACACCAAAGACCTCTCACTGGACAAGAGCAAAGAAGACCAAGCAGAACAGAGCTGTCTAGCCAGAGAGGGTCCTCACCCCAGGGCCACCTCACTCCAGGGATGCCTCCCCTCAGGGCTACTCCACCCACCCCAGAGCTGCCTCACAGCCCCCCTGCTTCATAATTAAGTTATAACATTATTGAGCTGTTCCATAGCTATCCATGCTGAATCACATCCAAGCTCTTTGCACTGAATAAAGTTTCCTTCTTCACCACACCCCAAATTAGGGATTCCTGTTAGCCTTATATTGGTGCCAACAAACATTGGTTGATGATATATAAAAGTTAGGCTAAGTATATTCAGTTTCTTCTACTTACTAAGATTAGATGACTAGTTTTTATTACTGTGTCAGTGTGATGTGTTATGTATTATACATGTGTGATCTTGTAGCACGTAATTTCATTTAAAGTGGATTTTATTTTATTAAATACAGTTTAGGCTTTATTGATTTTAACATTTCTGATTATTCCCTTGTAATATTTTCTGTAGATGATGTTTAGATTTCTCATTATTCATTCAAGTGAAAGCATAAGGAAAGTATGGCTACTCGCTGATGTTCCTCCAGATCTACCCTCTTATTGAATATGAACATAACAAATCTTATTTGGGAATCATAGCCATTTTATTATCTCAAAGGCTACTATTTTTTAGTTATTGTCAATTCATTTTCTCATACATATTTCCAGGTCAAACTCTGGCCATCTAGTATCCCAATCTATTATAATAACTTAAATGTAGTTACTTATTTCATCCAAAAAGTATTTATTGATCACTTATAACATGCCATATATATTACTCCAATGTAAATTTGGGGTATAAAATAATTCTGGGTATTTTGCAAGTATCCAAAGTTCTAGAAAATGGGTGTAAAAGAAAATGAGAAATAAATGATGCTGTGACAGTTTGGGCATAAACAATGATGAATATAGAGTTACCATAAGTAAATTAATACATGTAGGTCAGTTTCAGACAAACAAGTGGAAAAGTAAAGGAATCAGCTGGATGAGTCTATACTTGCAGAGAAAGGTCTGGGCTAGAGAGATCAACTTATGAATCAGTAGCATATAGAAAACTATTGAAAGTCAGTAAGTTTGGATGAGTTCACCAATGGGAGTGAATGTTGATAGATACCAGAAGAGGTACATGAAATGTTGGATTACCCTAACATTAGGATGCCAGGGAGAAGACACTTCTCTTTCCCAATGAAAATGGAAAAGGTGAAGTACCTGGAAAACCAGGACAGTTTTTTTGTCCTGGAAGGTAAATTAAGAAGAATATCAAGGAAGAAAGAATGATCAATTATAGTAAATGCTGTTGATAGGTCAAGGAAGGAGAGGAGAGAGGATTAATATTTCAGAAAATGTGTTTGGGGAAGGCAAGGTTTAAATAAAAGCCTTTAAGTAAATTCCTTTCTTTGCATGGTAAATACCAAAATCTTCCCATAGACAATAATGCTATAATTGTTCAAGAGTCATTAAAAATATCCTATGTAATAAAAGAGAAACATGTAAATTGACTGTCCCTCTGCTATGCTCACCAGCCAATCAGGAGTGAGTTTGTAAATTAACCCAACAAAGATGGCGGGTTAATTTGCATACACAGGCACCAGGCAGAGAGCAGAGCAGGAGATCCAGCAGCTTGGGGGGGCCGTGGCTACCTCACTCCCAGGCCAAACTGGGTTGGGGTCTCAGACAAGTCACTCATATGATTGCAAAGACAGACAGAAATTCTGGGATTGGAGAGGGCTCCCCTAAGGGCTCCCAGATTGGAAAGGGTGCAGGTCGGGCTGAGAGACCCCTCCAACCCCTCCCCCCTCCATTCCCATGCACGAATCTTCATGCACCGGGTCCATAGTATCTTTAGAATTAGATAGATCTGCACTTGAGTCCTATTCTGTCCCCCATTAGTTTGTAACTTTGGGGTATAACAACTTTTATGAATCTCAATTTTCCTCACCTACTTCAAAGGTGGTTGGGGGGATTAAATATTTAAGTACTTCCTGACACTTGATGTGTGCTAATAAATGGAAGTTATGGTAATTGTAATGATAATTATTAAGCCTAAGAGTCGAGGCTGTCTCTAAGGTGGTCCTAGCCCAAGTATCCAGCCCAATTGTTCACTATGCTCCAATATGATTTTCTGGGCCAGTCAAAATGACTGCTTACCATAATCAGAATATTCTTTTTGTGTTCTCTCTTCCATTGTTAGCCCATGTGTTTTCCTCAGGTTAGAATACTTTCCACCCATCTCTGCCTATCAGGATCCACCCATTCTTCAAACCTTTGCTCAGGTCCTATTTTCTCCTGGGAAACTTCCTTTATCATCAAGCCAGATGCAGCTTTTATATCCTCAGAAGTCATCTAACACTAATAAATGCACTATCAATCTGTCTCCAGTACATACTGTGTCAAGAAGACTAATCTGTTTACATGCTTTGTCTCTCTGGACTACAGTGTAAGTTCTAAGAGATTAGAAATATTTGTGAAAAGATTTCATGAAAAAGGCCCATCATGGTAATTTGTACAGCCCCTTAGGGTTGGTTGATAAAAGATGATATTGCTTGAGAGTTGGTTTCATACTTGGACTCTTGTCTGTTTTAAAGACTAGATTTTAGTTTAATTTACCATTGTTAAACAAATTTAGTAGTCTTTTAAAATGTGTGAGACCATGTACAAGTAACTATACTTTTCAAGATAATACAAAGGTTATCTTTAGGACTAAATGAGAAAGTATATGTAAAATGCCTAAATGACATCCAACACAGAGAAACACTAAAAGTAATTATTTGCTATTATTAAGCATTAAAGCACATTTCTATATAAAAATTTGTGTTTCTGCAATGTGGGTATTTCAGACTTCAACTTAAGTAAAATTTATTAAGGCCTTTGCATGTGCTAAGTACTGTGCTAAGGGCTTTCTTCCATGTTACCACATTTAATTTCTAAAACAATCTTACAACTTTTGCAAAAATTTCCCTTTTTTAATAAACAAGCCAATCTGAATTTCAGCGTGGTTAAGCAATTTTTCTAATGTCACATTTTTCACTTCTTCAGATTCTAACTTTAATGTTCCTTCATATGCATTAATAATTATAGCCCAGCCAGTGTGGCTCAGTGGTTGAACATTGACCTATGAACCAAGAGGCCATGGTTTGATTCCTTCTCACCTATATCTTTTGCTATTTCCCGCTAGTTAGTGATTTATTCTTCTGCAAAAATTATTTGCTCTATTTTTGA
>NW_006294654.1:3139823-3147270 GCF_000327345.1 Myotis davidii | reverse complement strand
CTCTGATTCTGACAATAAACCCTTCTAATATAAACACCATCACAACTTGCTCTGCCATCAGCCATGGCTAATGATTCAAATAAGAAGTTGTGGGTGAAGAAAGGTGATCTTTTTCTTTTAATTTTATGTGCTTATTGTGATTTTAAAAGTAAGACATTATAGCCCAGCCAGTGTGGCTCAGTGGTTGAACATTGACCTATGAACCAAGAGGCCATGGTTTGATTCCTTCTCACCTATATCTTTTGCTATTTCCCGCTAGTTAGTGATTTATTCTTCTGCAAAAATTATTTTCTCTATTTTTGAGACCATGCTTCTCCTCTGCTTCCCACTCTGAAGTGTCTCTCTTCCTCCTATATGCTTGGAACAAGAAATTAATTCCATTTAAGAAGCTTTTACCACATCATTCTGAACATCGCATGTCATTTCTTTGTTCTGAAACCCCCATAACCTCTGCTCTGTCCAGCTTTGGCAGGTGACCATTTCTCTGAAATTGAATGTTGTTTCTTTTTATTCTCATCTGAATTCCTGGTTGCTCTTGTTTTGGGGTGGTCTCTGTACTTTTAAAAAATAGTTCCTTTCTTACTGAGCTAAAAACCATATTGGAAATGCTCATGAATTAAATATTACATAAACAGAAAAGCACAAACACTAGTGCAGTGACAGTCCAAATCTCCTCTGAACCCAGAAAAGAGGGAAGGAGGTGCAGTCAGAATGACTTTTTCCTGTTCATCCCTAGATTATGTCTTTTCTTTAGTGACTCTAGACTGGGCTGTTTGAATTGGTCAAAAGCTAAGTTCTGCTTTGAGTAAATAGGGAATATTTGTATAGTTTCAGTCATTTTATCATACTCTCTTCCTCCCTTCCTTAGATGCTACAGAAAACAAAGTAGAATTTGTTACTGGAGGTAGCTTCCATGATGAATGGACTTCAGACATGGCACAAATCTTTAGAGAAGGCCATTACGTTAGTATTACTTGAAGCACATAAGAAGCACTATAGCATATTGGCAATTGGCCAAGCTGTACTCTGTCAGATCCAGGTTCAAATCCAATTTTTGCAATTTCTTAATCATTTTTCACAAGTTATTTAACTTCTCTGAAGCCCAGGTTACTCATCTTAAAGTACATAAATATAGTTCATTAAAATTTCACAGCATAGGATTATGTGACAATGTCTGTGTGTAATAGGCACTCAATAAACAGTGATCATACAAATACATGTTGTATAACAGTTTACAAAGCATGTTTCCATAAAACAAATTTATGAAAAGATGGTCCCTGTCTTTACTATGTGCACTGGCAAACCTCATTGCTTTTCTCTTCCTGTCACCTATCCATGACAAAAGGCAATTTTATATTCACATTTTAATCTCAGGATCTGGTAGACCCCATAGAACATGGTAAACATTCTTTAGATTATTTTTTTTAAATTGAGCTTTAGAGAAGTTCAGTGACTTCCTCAAGTTCTCTCAGCAAGAAAGTTGCTGACTCAGAATGAAATGCATGTGAGGCAGCAAATCCAATGAGCTTTCCACTCTAAGTTTCTGTAGTCGTGTGTCTAGTAGCAATGCTATATCCACTGTGGTCCTTTAAATAAATTTATTGTTTGTTAAATATGATTTTATTTAGACTAAAAATTTCCATCCTTTAGCTCTATAAGTCTAATGAAATATGAAGTCTTACTATAGGGAGTAAGAAAAAAAGCCAGGGCATTAAAGGATGTAGCATCGGCAGACTTTTGTAGAGGCAGTTGCTTCTTTAGAATGAAGACCATAGCTGGAGTGGCATTTAGCTTTAAGATCTTGGTAGTTCCTTTTGGGGGCTCACAGTTAAACATTTCTAAGACATAATTATTGAGTGGACACTCTGTACATTGGCCACGGCAGGGACAAATTTGCAAGCATTTAAGTTAAGTGGTTTGAAGTCAGAATGAAGTTCTATAGATTTAATTTTTAAAAAATACCTAGAGAGATCCTTTTCATTAACTGATATAGGATTTTCCTCAGTGTATATCTATTGAAAAACGTAGATGTTAAATGACTCACTTTCATCCCAAAAATATCTCCTGCATTTTAGAATGGAACATCATAAATAATGATCCACAGGGTGTTCTTTTTCCCCTAATGGATATTCAAAGCCGGCCTTTTAGTAACTTGACATTTTTGGAAACCATCATATTCCTTGATGAGTCTGTCTCACAAGCTCTCCAATTAATATGAAGGCATTAAAAAAGACCCAGAGAGAATACTGTGGTTCAAAATGAGAGAACCTGAAGCATAAAATAGGGTAAAATCTTAATTATATAAAAGACTCTTAGTTGCTTGAAAAATACAATCTACAAACTATCAGCAATAAAAAATGGTTGGGTTTAACATGGGGTTTGTTTGGTGCTCAGGGAACACTAATGAAGAATGCTGACATTATGTGTTAGTCAAGTGATGGCAAATGGGTTTTTACTTGTGGGTCAACTCAATGAAAAATATCCAGGAGTATTTTTTTAAGACCCTAAAGCTGCTTCTCTCCTAGTGGGGAAGAGTGCTATGGGTAAGAGCAATATGTGTACAGTGAGTGAAGGAAGGAGAAATGACAACATATACACAACCAACTTGCCATGGTGGACGTGTACAAAGCCCTGGAGACAATGTGAATCCATTTCATTACATCTGGAATTTATCTAAATATAGTTGGGATATCTCTTTAGCAACTCCTAGATAATTTATCTTACTTTCTATTTTAGATTAAATCTGAGGCAGATATGTCAACTAAATGGAGAGTAGATTATAGATATTTCAAGTTCTTGACTTATCTTCTTCCAGAACTTGCTGACAATAGGCACAAACTTGGTCAGGTTTCTATATCTCTGTCCTCAAGGTACCCGTTTGGCACAAGGTGCAACATATAGCTCTTTGTACTTTTTGGGCATCTCAACTGAAAGACCAAATGCAAACATTACAAGCTTTTGTTTTAGGAATTCAACAGTCTTGAGCTACCATAAAGAAATAATGTGTTTTTTTTTATTTAGCATAATTTCCCTCAGATCATGCTTATATGTTTTAAATCAGGGAGGCCCCAAATAGATCTCTTGCCTTTCACTGCTCTGCTGTGGCCACTCTGTAAAAGAGACTTTTATCTACTAACTAGAGGCCCAATGCACAAAAGTCGTGCTGGGGGGAGGGAGGTCCCTCAGTCTGGCGTACGCCCTCTTGTAATCGGGGACCCCTTGGGGGATGGCCTACTGCTGGTTTAGGCCCCGATCGGATCAGGCCTAAACTGGCAGTCAGGCATCCCTCTTGCAATCCGGAACCCCTCACTACTAACCACTAGCCTGCTCACTCCTTACCACTTGGCTTGCCACTCCTTAGCTCTGCCGCGGGAGGTAGGAGAGGCTCCCGCCATTGCTGCTGCACTGGCCAGCTGTGAGCCTGGCTTCTGGCTGAGCTGCGCTCCAGCTGTGGGAGCTCACTGACGATCAGGGGGCAACTCCTGCATTGAGTGTCTGCCCCCTGGTGGTCAGTGCGCATCATAGCAACTAGTCATTCCACCAGTTGTTCCCCTGTTCAGTCTATTTGCATATTAGGGTTTTATTATATAGGATTGTGCATAGTTGCTTCAGGGG
This sequence comes from Myotis davidii, assembly GCF_000327345.1. NCBI lineage: Eukaryota > Metazoa > Chordata > Mammalia > Chiroptera > Vespertilionidae > Myotis > Myotis davidii. The sequence continues at coordinate 3,143,655 of NW_006294654.1, read as the reverse complement.
AATCTTCCAGGATCTGTTCCCAAATTTAACCATTGAGAGGCTCCAACAAAAGGCAGAGCTCTAAAACTTGGAGGTTATCTTCCCAAAGGTTGGTGCGTTGTGGACCAAAGCGTTACATTACCAGATTTCTGTTATAAAATGTGTGTGCCTGTAATCAGAAATTGATCAGTGTTTGCAGTCCTAATTTCGCTCTGTGACCTATAGAAAGTAGGTCCCAAGTTGTTCCTTCCTTCTCTTGTCTCTTCCCTCCCTTCCTCCTTCCTACTTTCCTTCCTCCCTCCTTACCTTTGCCAATCAGTCAGTTAATCAAGGTATACTTTATCATTTGTTTAATGTGGTGAATAAAGAATAGATATTACCTGCCCTCTAAGAACTTACTTCTGATTGAGAGACTATTGACTGAATAATATAATAAATTTATAAAACATTGGCAATGAAAGTGTACTGTTTCAAAATGATGTTCCTTAAACCATGTTAAGTGGTCTTGAATCTGTTTCCAGAAAGGCATCTGTGATCCATTCTTGCTTCTTGCCTGACTTTTGCATTTCCAGCTAATAACAAAACAAATGAATTACAGGAAATAGACACTCTTTTCCCCCACATTTTGTAACAATATTCTCCCTATTTGGTTCTTTTGATTCTTCTAGTTAATCTCAAAATTGTTGTAGTGATCAGTTCCAAATAAAGATCTGTTGATGTGTGGCAGACAAAATGATACAGTAGATAAACTAAACCTGACTCAGATGAGAAGAAATTGTTTTAAACACATCTTCCCTCCCTGCCACTTGTACGCTAGCCTCCTAGTAATTTTGAAAATGAGTTCAGCTGAATGTATTAGACGAAGAGAGATTTCCCCCTTCTTTGCCAGGATTAAAGTGTTTGGTTTTAACAAGAACTTCAGAATTAATCTTTGTGTGCTTCCTTATCTTTTCTTGCTCCACTGAGCTTTTTAAACATAAATGCCCTGAAGCAGCACACACTCATCTTAAAATACAGAAGGCTCAGAACATGACAATCCCAGGGTTCTCTTTACCACCAACTATCAGAAACAAATACAGACCTTTGTCTATTTCTTATACTCAGTAGGGAAAAGCCACCCCTCAGCGCTCCCAACACACCTTGCCTGTCTTGGCTGAATCTCCACATGAGGCTTCTTCATCATCATGACCATGGGCATTGTGCTCAGGTTGTAGCACTTAGTGGCTACCCAGAAAAAGCTCGACTTATTCTAATTGCTTGGGGGAAAGCAAAGAAACAGAACCTGTCCACAAAAGCAGCCCCCAGAGTGGATCTTCTGGCTTTTTGTACCAGGAAGGCAAAAATCCATTACAAGTGCTCAGAGCAAAGAATTCATTTTCATTCTTCACCCTGTAGCAGGAAGCAATGCTGCTCTTTATCATACCGTCTTGTTTTACAAAGTTTTTGGAAATGATGAGTGACTTCACCATCCTCCTTGCCCAATACACACACAAGTTAAAGTAAGAAAAATGTCCAGTTAGATGCTAATACATAGCTGGCACATATGTTACAAATCAGACAGTATAAAACGATAGTGCCATTTGGTAAGAAGGGCATTTTTGAAGGATAATTGTCAAATAAATCAATGCGCTATAATGACTCATCTAAATGCTAAGAAGCTCTCAGTAGTTCTCAGGTCTCCTGGGTCTCTCTATGCTCCACAAGATCTCTAAGGAGAGAAAAGTCAGGAATAAAAGTGTTGGGTAGACCTCCTGTATGCTCCCCTGCTCTCCTCTCTCTTCTCATCTGTAACATCTGCTTGGAGTTCTCATGGAACGTGCTCTCCTTTGTGTTATTGCCCTATATACACCATTGTCTCTAGTAATCATAAAAGGTAGGTTTTTTTCAGTATCTGTTAAAACCAGGCACATGGTATGAAGGAGGAGAGAGGAATTTGACTTTACATTGACTATTCTGTGGCATCTTGTTCAGCTGCCCTCTCTCTGTAGATCAGGTCACTTGCGTTTATGTCCAGTCCCATCCTAGGATCTGAAAGCAAGACCAGCCTTTGAAAGTAGTAGGTGTATGGTTAGCCTTGGGTCAATAACTTGGTGACTTAGTCCTGAGTCACATTTGATGCAAATTCTGCTCTGAGCTTGGACACCTGGGCTCCTGGCACCTGGACAACTGACTTCCTCCTTTCTGGTTGCATTCTTCAGTAACCATCCCCTACCTTGTGCCCTCATTACTTTAATAAGATCCCTGATTTGAGTCCTACTTACTATTGTTATACAGGACGTACCTCCATGATCATCTCTCCTTGCTTTGAGGTCTGGGTTTCTTCATTCTGACCCCCTTATTTTCCCAAGCCTAGATCTTTGACAACTCTATCCAGAGATTCCCAATAAAACCCATTAATCAGTTGTACACTGCTTCATATTTCATCGATGTCTTATTTTTCCTTGTCTCTGTACTTGAAGAGAATTCCAAGGTTATAGAAATTTGCAAAAATTGTTAAGGTCTGACACTCCTTTTTTAATGCTAATCTGGGATGAGTGTTAGAATGTGTTCCTGAATACCTTTCCCGCAATAAGAAATCTTTCATCTGGCTTCTAAGTTCCAAGAATCTAATATCTGGAGCCTGTTCACAGGCTCCTAAGTTCAATTTTCTCAATTCCCAGTATGGTAGGCAGAATTCTAAAAAGGCCCCTCAAGGTTCTGCACTCTAATTCCTGGAACCTGTGAAAATGAAGAGAGGTCATTCCTATGATTATGTTAGGCACAGTTAACCTTGAATAGGGGGATTATCCAGGTGGACCTCTTCTTATCATTTAGAACCCCTTTAAGAAGCAGATTCTTAGATAAGAGGAAGAAAATTCAGTGAGTTTTAATGCTCTCTTGCTGGTTTGAAAATAAAGGGGCCACATGCCAATGAATGCAGGAAGCTTTTAGGGGTTGAGAGTACCCCAACCCCATGCCCTGTCTGACAGACATCTAGGAAAGAGACACCCAGTCTGACACTCACGAAGAACTGAATTCTTCCAATATCTTTAATGATCTTAGAAAAAAAATATTTTTTTTCCTGGGCTCCCAGATAAGAACTCATATAAATGATACCTTGGTTTTGGCCATGTGATACCTGCAGGATGGAAGCCAGTTGCATCCACCTAGATTTCTAACCTACAAAACTGTGAGCTAATAAATGATTATTTTAAGCTGCTAACTTTTAGTTAATTTGTTACAGCAGCACAATAATCTTATTACATCCCAAGACTTAATGGAAAATAATTATCCAAAAAAGAATTTTAAGTCTGAGAAAAATGCTTTATGTACTTGGAGACTTTTTTCCTTTAGATGCTTGAGTTTGATTGAAGAAAATTTTGGAATTAAAATATGTGAACTCTCTTTTGGGAAAAACCAAGATGGCGGCATAGGTTAACGCTGGAGGTTGCTGACTTGAACAACCAAATCAAAATACACCTAAAAGACGGAACAGAAATCATCCAGAACCACAGGAAAGCTGGCTGACTGGAAATTCTACAACTAGGAGGAAAGAGAATATCATACTCAGACTCAGAGGAGGCGCAGTGCTGAAGTGAAACACTCAGGTAAGGAGTGCACCCGGAGCGGGCTGGCAGCAGAGGGCGCGGTTGTTGTTTTCAAGCAGGAGGGAGCTTCAGACTCTGAGCTCCAGATCCGGGCGAGTCTCTAGGGACCCAGACTCAAACGTGAGAAGCGGGGCTGTCTGGCTTTGGTCGGAACTCGAAGGCAGCTTTCTCTCCGAGGTTTGCAGCAGTTGCTGGAACTCGGTGAGGCAGAGCCCCAGGGGACAGGACTGAGAGCAGCCATAACTGCTCCCTCCACCAGACCTCTA
>NW_006294654.1:3133877-3138601 GCF_000327345.1 Myotis davidii | reverse complement strand
GAGAGAGGATACAAATTATGAACAACAAATACACATCTATCAACAAGAGAATCTGAAAATCAAGTTGAGAATCTGATAAACAGAATGAACTGGTGATTATAATAAAATCAGGGGCATAGAATGGGAATGGACTGGCTATTCTTGGGGAGTAAAGGGGTGAGGGAGATGCGGGAAGAGACTGGACAAAAATCGTGCACCTATGGATGAGGACAGTGGGTGGGGAGTGAGGGCGGATGGTGGGGCGGGAACTGGGAGGAGGGGAGTTATGGGGGGAAAAAGAGGAACAAATGTAATAATCTGAACAATAAAGATTTAATAAAAAAGTAAAAAAAATATGTGAACTCTGAGTGTCTCTTATTAATGAATGTCCATCATTGTTTTATCAAACATTCAAAGGTAAATTCAATAACTTTTAAGATAGACTAATAGGAGCTCTTATATGCCGAATTAAAAAGGAGCTCTGTGTCATAAACACAATGTGTTTCCCTTTGTATCTGATAGGAACTGACAGGAATAAGGAAATTAGTGAGACTGAAGTATTAAAAAGTATACATCATAGCCATTTACTTACCGACATTAGAGATTATTAACACATTTAGTTTCAATTTAGTTTTATGACAATATACTTTGCTACATCATTTAATATTTGATTTAAAATTACTTGGATTTATCTTTAGGGAAATTTAGCATAAATTTAACATAAATTCTCACTTGCGTATATGAAAAAAATGTGAATGTTTTATGGAAACACACCCTGTAAAACAGGATTTATTGGATGGGTTAGTTTAAATTTAGCAATAGAGGAAAGAGATGTGTAATCATAAAAAGTTTTGGTAACAGTATAAATTTAGATTCTATTTTAATATGGGAATGGTCTTTAGTATTTAATTTATAAATGTGAATAATTAGCATGGTTTATGGATATACATATGTATAGGAAAGCTTCTATATAAGGCCCTGAAAATGAAACTTGTCTGATTAATGGATGCTTAGAGAATATGTTATGACTAATTAAGTTTTCTCTTTAACTATGATTTTTTTTTTGTTCATGATAATTGAAAATCTTTCTCAAGTATACTTTTCTACTTTCTTGCCTTAACAGGTGTACTATGCTGAAAATAAACATAGTTGAGATCTCACAGTATCAGTTATTAATTCGAGTTAATGTCAACAACTTGAAGTCATTTATATATTGTTTTTTTAGAGAAATTCACATATATTTATCTGACCTGTTTCATGTATAACCAGAATTTTCCTTTTAAAGTATGATGCAGAGTAATAAAGATTTGTGTGAAAGTTTCTTTGCTTTTGGTTCCAGGTAACTGAGGGACATGTGTGAGGGTGTGCATGTGTACACTTATAATTATTATGTATACAGCCAGTACAACTGTAGAAAAATAGAAACAGAGAGAAAAATGTAAAAATCATGCATAATGTCACCTCACTGTCCATCTCATAGGATACTTATATTCTTTCTTTTTTTCCTATTCATGCAATAATGTAAATGAAATGATTGTATTGACTATGTTAACTATATTAAATATTAATTATATCAAATTAAAATGATCTTAAAGATATTAAATATAATATTAAATGATAACATAAAATGCTTTTGCCAATACCTAAATTTAAAGAAATATTCAAAATGCAGGCCACATATAGGAGAGATGAACAAATCAGTCTTTAAGAAGAGAGAGGTGATGGAAATGGTAGAGTGTTAGAACTTCAAACATAAGTATAAGCTACCAAGATCTTTCTAATGAATGAGAGAAGTGACACAGAGTAATGGTTAATTTAGGAGGTGTTTATATTAGTCTTGGAATGTCGTCAGGGAAGCAAATATACACACATACTCAGACACATGTATATCCCCCCTGGACCTGGGTGGGTGGTAGTAAGGAAACACTGGGTTACTGAGAGTAAACCACAAAGAATTCCATCATTGATGAGTAATTGAGGGTGACTCTCTTCTCAACAATGCACAATCTGTTTGAGTCCTTGACTTTCAAAGAAACCAGTGTTACTGCACATGGAGGGACGTTTTCTGGTGTACTAAAGGATGTCCTTTCTTTCCCTGTTGGTTAAATCATACCATTTTAGAACTGGAAGGAATCTTAGAAATATTTTAATACTTCCTCATTTAATGAAAGAGTATATTAAAATCTAGGCAGGAAAAATGACATGTTGAAAATCACTAAACCTTTCTAATAATGGTCCAGAACTCTTGTCGCTTAGTTTCCAGTCCACCGCCTTTCTTAACTATATGATGAAAACAATAAATAAACATTTACTGGAGAGCTTCTATACTTGGAAAGATATTTAAATGTAATGATAATAAAGACATTTATTTTACAATGTCTCTGTCCTCAAGGCATGTAAATGGATGAATTAATTAGAAAACAAAACCATATATTATTAAGCTAATCATCATGCAAATTAGACTAAGAGCAATAACAGATACTAGGAGAGAATATTAGGGTGAAGCCATTAGAAAATGTTTTTTTGAAGTAGTGTATGTTTTGGAAGTAAATGAAAATATTTTTCATGGTTTGAAACATAACTGCCTTTGGAAATAATTACCACAATAACTTTTAATTTTCAAAGTGCCATGTTTATTATTCAAATTTTTGATGCTAATTTTCTTTTATTTCACTGTTATTATAACATGTAAAATGTACAATTTATGCTATGAACTTTTTATTAGGATTTTTGGCTGCATTTGACAGATACTTCAAAAAATTACTCTGTGATATATTATTAAATCTTTATTATTCTTACTTTTCTATAATTTACTATATTTTTCCTAGTTCATTTTTTCCATAAGAGCTATGATTCTAGGAATAGCCTATATAATAAAAGCCTAATATGCAAATTGACTGAATGGCAGAATGACCAGTTGCTATGATGCGCACTGACAACCAGGAGGCAGACGCTCAATGCAGAAGCTGCCTTGACACACACTGGCCAATTACAGAGAAATGGCCCTGCAGACCTGGTGCCCACAAAACAACACTCGGCTTCCCCTAAGTGGGACACAGGCCCTACCACCACCCTGGAGCAAGATCCCACCAAATCGCAGCTGACGCCCCGAAGACCGCATGGCACAAAATGCAGCCCACAGCCCAGCCCAGCCCAGAAACGGTGGCTGTGGGCACTGGGTAATGATGTCACATAGCAACACCTGGCTTCCTCTCCCTAGCAACTAACCTTCTTGGAGTTTCTTCACACTAGGAACACGACTTGCTTTATAGATAGATGAAAACATTTTACACTGTAACCAAATGTCTGTGAAGCATTTTCCCATACCTCATCTCATTTGATCCTCACAAAAGTTCTGGAGTAGATAGATAGGAGACTTGGTGAAATCCTATTTTCTTTTCATTAGCCAGAAAATGGAGATTTAGAAAGCTTAGAAACTTGATCCGACTGATAAGAAGTAAGAAATGATGGACCTTGAAAGTGACTTCAGGTTTTTTCACTGCTCAGCGTATAGTCAAACACTGCTACAGTTAAATATTTTACCCTTTGTTCTCCCTGCATAATCTACAATAATAATCTGCTTCATGTTGATATTTACTGCTGTGTTGCTGACAATTACCTGAAAGAGAAGTTGGGGTGCTTCATGGGGCTGGAAAAAGCTTAGCTAAATCAGAAAGCAGGTCTCATTAAGCAAGTTTATCTATACATATAAAGCTCTACTGGCGCCAATCACATGTGTGTGTTTCGATCTTTCATTGTCGATCGGGAATTTGGTTGACACTTCTATTATAGAGAAAGGGCAAATAGCAATATTAAAATATTTCTTCTAATTAATTTCCTTTCACTGTGCACGAATTCATGCACTGGGCCACTAGTTTTCTTATATTTCTACTAGAGGCCCAGTGCATGAAATCATGTGAGAACCAGATCCCCCGCACTGGCAGGCCCCAAGGCCTTGCCGTGTGGAGCCACAGGCCCCCAGGCCTCATTGTGGGCCCTGCCTCTGCTGCACAGCTCTGACCACAGGCCTTTTATACTATAGGATTAAATTTTGCTTCATTGATTTTAATACTATGTTATAACATAGATGTTATTGACTTTTATATCTTCACTAGAGGCCCGGTGCACAAAAATTTGTGCACTCAGGGGGTGGGGGTGGGGTCCCTCAGCCCAGCCTATGCCCTCTCACAGTCTGGGACCCCTCGGGAGATAACAACCTGCTGGCTTAGGCTTGCTCCCGGGTGGCAGAGGGCAGGCCCAATCCCTAGGTGCTCAGAGCAGGGCTGATTGGGGAGTTGGGGTGCCACCCCCTGTCATGCACAGAGCAGGGTGGATTGGGAGGCTGTAAGGCCACCCTAAGTAACGCTTAGGGTAGGGCCGATTGGGGGGTTGGGGCACCGCCCTCTGTCACACTCAAGGCAGGGTTGATGGGGAGGTTGTGGCACCACCCCCTGTCATGCACAGAGCAGGGCCAATCAGGGGGGTTGGGGCTTCGTACCCTGTCACGCACAGAGCAGGGCGGATCAGGGGGTTGGGGCACCTCCCTCTATCACCCATAGAGCAGGGCTGATCGGGGGGTTGGGGCCCCCCCCCCTGTCACACTCAGGGCAGGGCCGTTGGGGAGGTTGTGGCTCTACCCTGTCACACACAGAGCAGGGCCTGTGGGGGGAGAGGTGGTTGGGGCACCGCACCCTGTCACACACAGAGCCGCAGGGCGATTAGGGGGTTGGGAATCTCCCCACATC
>NW_006294654.1:3131816-3133263 GCF_000327345.1 Myotis davidii | reverse complement strand
GAATTTGCATATTGCCCTGATTAGCCAATGGGAAGGGTAGCGGACGTATGCTAATTACCATGTTTCTTTTTTATTAGATAGGATATTCAACCAGTTATCTAGCGAGCATCATCATATACTGAGCTATGCTATGGATAGATGATAAACACAAGCCCGTTCTCATGGAACTTACAGTATAATTGACACAAGCATGGTGTTGGGGTATGTGCACTGAAAGGGAAAACACATCATGCTGAATAGGCATAAAATGAGGAATCTTATTTTAAGAATAAGGTAAGGGAATGCCTTCCAGAGAAAGTAATAAAGTGAAACTTAAGGATGGATACTGTTAAATAAGTCAGTGATGTTGGCAGTGATGGTGGTTGGGGGGGGGTGCTAAGGGAAAGAAAGATTACTTAGGCTACTGAAAACAAAATAAAATAAAATCCAGTTATATCCTACAGCAGGGGTCATCAAACTATAATCTATCATCTGGCTTTGTAAATGAAGTTTTATTGGATAACTGCTTATTTGACCATATATTGACTATGGCTGCTTTCATGTGACAATGGCAGAGTTGAATAGTTGCTGACACACCTTGTGGCCCACAAAGTCTAAAATTTTATTATCTGGCTCTCTACAGAAAACATTTGTCAATACCTGCTAAGGCAGAGACAAAAATCTAGTTTTAATCTGCCTGTCAATCCTGTGGTGGATCCTAAGTCAGTTGGCATATTTTGAGGGAACGTGAATTCATGTTCTTACTGTCTGTGAGCCATGTGTCCAAAGCATGGATAAAATAGCTATAATCCTTCCCCAATATTACTGACGGATTTGTAGAGTATGGAAATCCTAAGATCTTGTCAATAACTATTCTTCCATCATTTGTTATTGTTTTTTCTGCATGTTAGTATTTTGGAGAGAAATTATGAAAGACCACACAGGAAAATCTACACAGATATAATTATAAAACTGCATTATGTGTGCTAATTGAGATATTAATAATTGAATAACGTTGCTTGGCCAGTGTGGCGCAGTGGTTGAGTGTTGAACCATGCATCAAGACTTCATCCCTTTAATTCCCAGCCAGGGCACATGCCTGAGTTGCAGGCTGGATCTCCAGTAAGGACCAGGCAGGAGACAGCCAATCAATGTTCATGCTATGACAAAATTGTCTAAGTCTGAACAATAATAACAAATGTCTCTCTTAGGTGCACCCTGTGTGGCATTTTCCCTGCATATAGGAGCAATTGCTTTCTCCTTCCACTCAAGATTAACTTACCATTATTGTTTATTTCTTAATGAGCGGTGCCTGAAATTTTTATCTTTTTCTTAAAACGGTTTTGAAATGATGCTCTTGAGTATATGACTTAAAGGCATCCTATAATAAAAGTACATAAAAATGTGTCAAGAAAATGAAAGTGTCAATAAAAATAGTCTTTATGATGACTTCTGAAGTGCTTCCTCT
>NW_006294654.1:3105933-3131776 GCF_000327345.1 Myotis davidii | reverse complement strand
CTGGCTTTTATTTCTTCTTTAAATATTAATTGTTGGTTTGCTGGTTTGAAAGCACAGCTTTGAGTACCAATAGGTCTGTAGCTTCAAATTTCTGATTCGTTTTTTATTTGAAAGAGAAAACTGGATTCTACTACTCCCATGGGCAGTGTTGGGTTTGTGTGCTGATTCCACCTGCATGTAATATGTTGTCATTATACTTGCTGAGTCTCCATGTCTCATTTTAATACTTTGCTGTGCTAGGGATATTGGTGGGAAAATTTGCCCATGAAAAATAGAGAACAATAAAAAGGAAAAAAATAAAGAGCGAAGGCAGAACTTTCTATTCTGATTGTATTATATCTTAATTCTATCTGAACTCCTCACATATTCTAAGGAGACAGTGTGATAAAATGGGAATTATAAACTTCGGTGTGTGACCATTTTTGGCCCTGCAATTTAAAAGTGACATAATTCTCATGAAGATTCTTCATCAATATGCTAAGTGAAATAAGCCAGTCAGAGAAAGACAAGTACCATATGATTTCACTTATACCTAGTATGTGGAATCTAATGAACAAACTGAACTAACAAGCAAAATATAAACAGACTCATAGATAGAGAGCAGGATGACAGTTCTGGGGGTTGGAGGTGGGGGTTGGGGGATTGAACATAAAAGATAAAAAACAAACAGAGGCAGGGGGACCCGAACAGGAGATGAAGACCTGGGGTGTTGGGTAGGGGCTGGGAGGAGGGTGGGAGAGGGAGGAAATGGGAGCTACCTGTAATGCTATCAACAATAAAACATGTTTAAAAAATAAAAAAACAAAAAACAAAAAAACAAACAAACAGAGAACTCATGGACATGGAAAACAGTGTGGTGATTGCCGGGGTGGGGCATGCCGGGTAAACGATGATGGGGGAAAAATAAAATAAAAAAATTATTAATTAATTGAAAAAAAGATCCAGAGAGTTCATCCACCCTTTCCATCATGTGAAAATAAAATTGAGGATAATGTCTGTCTTACAAGGATTCTGTGAGAATTAATGTGCACAAAACAGGTACTAGCCATAAAAGCAGGTATTTCATGTATTTATAAAACCACTGGCTTCACTTCAGTTTTTCTAGCCTTATATATTTCTAACTACTCATTTATGTATTTGTTTGTTTTTATGTTGCTAAAGGACATGTTCATTTGAGGGCTGCCTTAAAAACTTTTGGCAAAAGTTGGAGTGTGCCAGTAATTAATTTATTGCTTCTCAGCACCAAACCCACACTTTGTCCTACTTTGCGCTAGCAGAGCTTGTCTCAACAAATGGGATTTGTTCTCTGTCAGTGGCTGGGTGGTAGGCTCTGCCCGCATGGAGCACAGAGGGAGGCTGTGAGGCTAGAGGAAGAAGAAGGGACTTGTTCCTTCTTGGCTTTTGCTTTTCACATGGTGGTGAGTGGCTGGGTTTGTGGCAGACCCTGCAGGTTTCACTATACGGGTGGGAGAGGAGTCCTTACCACAGCTTTGAAATTCCCTTTAGAGGTCTGAATTTCACTCTCATGGTCTTTATGTTTCTCCTTTTTTGCTTTTATCTCAGCCCCTAGGGGAGGCAGCTGCTCCCTGCAGTTGCTACTTCTGTTCCCCTTAGAATTCTCTTCTGCCCCATCGCTTGTTAACCACAGTTTATCATGATTAACCAGCATGGTTAACAGTATTTTATTCCCTGTTCAAATCACTGGAGTGGCTTCTCTATCCTGACCAGACCCTGATGGGTGCATAGAAAATATGTGTGACTGACCGTATTGAATACATTCAGAATGACGTTTTTGTTTAATAAACTTAATAAAATTTCACTGGGACTCTAAAAATGAATAAGGCAAAGTTCTCCCTCTCAAGGAACTCATACTTAGTTGATTTGTTCTGTATCATAGAATCATGCTGTGGAGAGAATGTTTGAGATCAGTGATTTCATTTTTCCATCTTATTTCCAACTTGCTTCTAAAGCTACTGTGGCAGATCACCTTTCAGTTTTTGCTTTAGCACTTTCATGAGAGACATTTTTGTCTTCACGGGTTATTATTTGTTCTTCCTCATTTGGAAACAAAACCTACTGCCTATGATTTCCTTTAATGAAACAAATTCTACTTTCTGGTATTATTAATTCAACAAATATTTTCTGGGAGTCTTCTACATGCCAAACGCTATTCTAGATTCTAGGGATGCATTTGTGACAGAAACAAACAAACAAACAAACAAAACAAACAAGGGTTCACCTCCCTCATTGAACATGGGTAGAGGCAAAAAGAAATAAGGGGGTGCATCGAAAGTGCCTGAGGGAGATGAATTGCTCCTTTAGAGAAAGTGGTCATCAGGTCCTCCGTAAAGAACATCATCACGTTTGGCAGGTCAGAGATCTGCAGGTTAGTGTATCTGTACAAAATAGGAAGCGCATGGTACAAGATGAGGGTGCAGTAGTGGCAAGGCTGGTTGATTTTAGGGATAGCACACAATGGGAAAACAATTGTGTTTTAAGGAGGGAGTGCCATTACTTATTTTGAAAAAATAAAGTTCTTGGTTTTTCCCTATGAATATTTTGTTTCTAGTTACCTCCCTTATACCACTTCCCCTAATCATCTCTATTCTCCCAACCCAGTGTTGTCCCTCTCCATATTAGACTTCTCAGCTCTTTCAGCAATCTTAGTTCTCTTGTATGCCATGGCTCCCAGGCTCCTGTTATTTTGACCACACTCGAGACGTGTTCTATTTACTTGTCTAGATCCCAGAATTAAATACTTTCTATGTATTCTAAGTGTGATCTAACCAAGGCTGTCTTCTGATTTGGGTAGTGGGTGGGTTTTTAATATTTGGGTAGTAGGTGGGTATTTTTAGAAGCAAACTCTGCTATGCTTTGACTTGTGCTGAGCCAGTACTTGGTTAATTTGGAATATGGTGAAGCCAAGTTATTTTCATCGTATATTTCATTCTTGTAGAATTGAGTTCTTGAATCAGAATACAGAAGTTTTCATTTTTTCTAGTTGTAAATGTGGTCTTATTGGTATTTTCAAAGTAATTCTTTCTTTGACAGTGTCTAGGTATATATGAATTGCCTTTCAGGAATTTCCACAATTAAAAAACAGATGTGAATAATTATGAAATACCTCTGAGTGAACTTCTGAAATTAGCACTAGAACATTTTGGCAGTGTCAGACTTGTGCCATTTTAACTTCCAAGAGTTGCTTAAAATTCCTGTTATTCCATATCAGGTACTCAGAAGCAAGGACATAAGGGAAGAAGGAAGGAAGGGAGGGAACGAGGGAGGGAGGAAGGAAGTGAGGGAAGAAGGAGGGAAGGAGGGAAGGAGGGAAGGAGGGAAGGAAGGAAGGAAGGAAGGAAGGAAGGAAGGAAGGAAGGAAGGAAGGAAGGAAGGAAAGAAGGAAAGAAGGAAGGAAGGGGGGAGGGGAGGGAAATCCTGTGATTCTGTGGTAACATGCAGAAACAATCCTTTTGTTAACTTTAATTTATGGCAATATATATCTAGAGCCTGCAGTTGAGGATCATATTGAAGACTATAGAGAAGGTGGTGAGAAATATTTCCTATCTATGCTGAAAAAAAGGAGTTATGTTTGCATTAGAAGATACCTAAAACTAGGATGAGTATAGTTGAAAAACATCTCTCAAAAGTTAGAATACACATGAGACCCAGTTTCTTACGAATTAGTATTAAAGACTATCCATTATACCAAAACTGTGAAAAAGTCTGTAATGCCACACTGACTGTGTCTATGAGGAACCTGGATTTTCTACATATCTTAGGGATGCAGTGATCTTGCCAGAGAAATTGGATACGTTTGTTTGTAACCAACATGTTGTAACCTGTGGAATACTGCTTTGAGTTTTTTAGAACTTGTTTTCTGTTATATGTAGTTGTAACCTAATCATGGAAAATGTTGGTTACTTTGAAGAACTTCTGTTTCCTGTTTGAACAAATAGTTCTTTTTCTTTTTTTGCCAAAGTACCCAGGGAAGAAAACAACCATTCCTGAAGTGTTACTGTCTTTGAAAGGTGAATGATATGAATACTTTCAACATATAAAAGTGATAATAAGAAGGAAGTAGGGCCGAAACCGGTTTGGCTCAGTGGATAGAGCGTCAGCCTGCAGACTGTAAGGTCCCAGGTTCGATTCCGGTCAAGGGCATGTACCTTGGTTGCAGGCACATCCCCATTAGGAGATGTGCAGGAGGTAGCTGATCAATGTTTCTCTCTCATCAATGTTTCTAGCTCTCTATCTCTCTCCCTTCCTCTCTGTAAAAAATCAATAAAATATATTTAAAAAAAAAAAAGAAGGAAGTAGGATTTAAAATGGAAGAACATTGTAGGTCTGGCCAGGTGTCTATCCCATAAGCATTCTTCCCTTAAAACTTACCACCAAGACTATAAATTGGCTTGGAACAGCACTGTGTCCAGATTCACACACACACACACACACACACACTCACCCACACACACACACACTCACCCACACACACACACACTCACCCACACACACACACACCCACACGCGCGCGCGCTTCATAGTTACCTTGCAAGGGTTGTTTGTCATATGACCCAGCCTTAGTGAGATGGAAAAAGAAGTTATTTGGATTGAAATTCTGAAAATCCTGTTTTAAAGTTGTTTGAATTCTTTTTAGCATGAATTCTTTTTTGTGTGCATTTGCCATTTTTTTTTTTCGATTGTGAATTTGAAACTGAAACACCTTCTTTTACCCTAGGTCAAGAGTTGGAAGAATAAAGCACATAATAAGGATGGTGTAGTAGACAGAGGGTGTGTGGGCATATTGGCAAACTGGAACTGTTGAACAACTTCTGGACTTCCTGTTCTGTGACCGAAAGTAAACCATATTATAATAGAGATATCTTTACATGTAGAGGAATGCAATCTCAGCTGGTTGAGAAATCTAACCACAAAAATGAATAAATTTGACTTGAAGTTTTACAGGAAATTCTCTTTTTTAAAAATATATTTTTTTATTGATTTCAGAGAGGAAGGGAAGGGAGAGAGAGCTAGAAACATCAATGGTGATAGAGAATCATTGGTCAGCTGCCTCCTCCACACCCCCTCCTGGGGATCAAGCCCACAACCAGGGCATGTGCCCTTGAGAGGAATCAAACCGTGACCTCCTGGTTCATAGGTCTACACTCAACCACTAAATAACCTGAAATAAAATGTTGTCATATCTTTCTTTCTTCCAAGTCCTTCAAATGCAAATAGGGTTATGGGCTTTTAGCTATTTGCCTACATTTTAGTGCAAATTACCTTTAAGATGGGGGCCCTTAGTCATAATAGATTTAACCTGCCCTGCTATACAGTGCTGACAATTCATGTCTTATTAATGAGTATTTCAAACATCCATTTATGTATATCTTGTCTTGTGTGACAGGAAAACATACCAATAAATCTTTTCTCCTCTATTCATCACAGATTTTGACATCATTAGTGTGAGGAAAGACAAAGAGGCATGGAGCTTACGGAGATGTTGCTTCCACTTTATAACTGACATCACAGAAATTCTCCTGTCTTGAAATCACAGGTAACTGCCTTATCATCCCTAAACAGCAATACTGATTTTTTTTTTGAATTGCCAATGTGGCCAACATCAATTAATTTTGTATCTACCATCAGCAGAACTGATCCAAATCCATGTTTCATAAGATCTAACTACAGAGGCAAATGGTTTATCTGTATTAAAAATCTTCCATCATCACCCTAGCTGGTTTTGTTCAGTGGGCGGAAGGGCTCTGGACACCAGGGCTCAGGGAAGACGGCCGGCCCCCCAAACCAGGTATCTTCCCCAGCACCCGGAGGGCTGAGGGTGGACAGTGTTTCAATTCTCAGACTGACATACCTCAAAGTGGGGCGGGGGGGGGACCACAGGCAATAGGGTGATGAAGACCTGGGGTGTTTTGTTCAGTGGGTAGAGCTTTGGTCTGCAGACTGAAGGGTCCCAGGTTCAATTCCAATCAAGGAAACATGGCTGTGGGCTCAGTCCCTAGTTCGGGGTGTGCAGGAGGCAGCCAATCAATTATTTCCTCTCATCATTGACGTTTCTATCTCTCCCTCTCTCTTCCTCTCTCTCTAAAAAAAATCAAAATATCTTTTTAAAATCTTCCATCATCAATGATAGAATATTAAGTTTTTATAAGCCTTAGAAATTCTGTAGAAAATTTAAAAATAGTTCTAATCTATTATTTTTAGTGAGATTACTAGCAATGTTTTATATTCTTATCAAGATAAATATCTATAATAACATGGGCATTTTTTTTTCTAAGAACTGAAAGGGTGATTTTGAAGAGATGAAATTAAAAGACTAACCAAGGGCCCTGGAGGCCATTTTCATAGTTTGACTTTATGCTATATACAATATGTACCAATTAAAATGTTTTATATGCTATGTACAATATGTACCAATTAAAATGTTTTATATGGAGGAGCGAGATCAAACTTATTTTAGCAAACTGACTGATGGTATGGTGAATAAAAAAACTATTATAATATTATATAAGTTAGCTGCTGGAACTAGGGAATTAACATTGAGAAGGGAGAGCAGTTGATGGGCTTGAGTTATTTAAGAGCTAGAGAGAATTGGATGATTTTCTGTATCTTTTCTTGTGTGATTGGTGGAGAAAATAATGAGTTTAATTTAGATTTGATAAGTTTAAGATATGTATGGGATATCCAAGAGATTTCTAAAACTTTGTTGGATATACAAAACTATAATGCTAGTCGCCTGGTGCACAAATTCATGCACATTGAAATGAAGTTAATTAGAAGAAATATTTTAATATCACTATGTGCCCTTTCTCTATAATAGAAGTGTCAACCAAATTCACTATCGACAATGACAGATTGAAACACACATGTCCGATTGATGCCAGTAGATCTATCTACTCCACGACTTCTGTGAGGATCAAATGAGATGAGGCATGGGGAAATGCTTCACAGACATTTGGTTACAGTATAAAAGGTTTCCACCTGGCCATAAAGCAAGGTACGTTCCTGGGCTGAAGAAACCCCAAGGAGGCTAGTCACTAGGGAGAGGACACTAGGCATTGGTTCATGACATCATTACCTGGTGCCCACAGCCACTGTTTCTGGGCTGGGCTGGGCTGTGGGCTGCATTTTGCACCATGGGGTCTTGGCAGCGTCATCTGCGATTTGGAGGGCTGTTGCTCTGGGGTGGTGGTGGGGCCTGTGTTGGGGGAAGCCCAGTGTTGCTTTGTGAGTGCCAGGTTCACAGTGCCGTTTCTCTGTAAATGACCAGTGCACATCACAGCAGCTCCTGCATCGAACGTCTGCCCCCTGATGGTCAGTGTGCATCATAGCGACCAGTCAGATGGCCAGACACTTAGCATATTAGCCTTTTATATATATAGATAAGATGGAGTTCAAGGTTAAATATAGGTTTAAATATTATCAACTTAAAATGGTTGAAGCTAGGTGAAATGAATGAGAGAACTTGCAGTGGAGAAGATATGAGGGTATGGGACAGACTTTATGGAGAAGATTTAAATAATTTGCAAAAGAAAAGGGGATTAAGAGAAGTAGGATAATTAAGTGGTAAAATGTAGTACCAAGGGAGCCATGGGAAGAAAACATGTCAGAAAATGGAAGGAAAAGAAAGAGGATGAGTGGAAAGGGCAAAAGAGACTGGCCCTACTTCATATTTAAGCAAGTTTAGTACTGAAAAATATCTGTTGAATTTAGCAATAGAGGCACTGGCTTTTATGTGTTAATATTTTGAGGAAATCTGACATTATTTTGATTGTGGTTGTACTCAATGACCTTTAATATTATGAAATTGTTTGAATTGTTTGCTGTTATCTCAGCAAGGAGATAAACCTAAAAAATTAATAAGCTAGACTGTAACAAATATTGCTTAAGATTGTCTATAGCCAGAGCAACATGTAGCTCTAGAACAGTGATTTTCAACCTTTTTAATCTCATGGCACTTTTTTTTTTGCTTATGTCATTCAGTGCAAGTTCCAAATATAGAGTTTAAGCCTAAAATTTATAACATAATTAATATGTTTTCTCTGGGAACACTTGGTATGCTGCTAAATTATTCTGTTTACAAAGTAATTGTTATGTTTGCTGCCCTTTGAGGAGAGTTGGAAAAAAACATTCTGTTAGTCAAGTAATAACCAAATTTGCTCAAATAAGACTGGATTCAAATCAAACCATTTTGGGCAATGGAAAAAAGATAAAGGGGTGGTTGGAAAGTTAGATAAATTTGTAATTAAACAAGTTTAGTAACATTTTTAATTGTAGAATCTATATGGTAGGTATGATTGTTCACTATAATTTTTTTTGACTTTACTATATATTTGAATATTTTCATAGTAAACTGTTGAAATGTTATCTCAGATTTAACAGGTGTAATGCAGGAATACTCAAAGATCAAAAAGTTTTATGAACTTCTTAAAACAACAATAATGAATTGTGCACTTTAAAATGTATGTAGCATTATAATATATGAGAAGAAGAGTACAGAAAAGAGAAAGGTAGATAAATGGACCTAGTTCTTGGGTTCTAGCTCTTGAATTGTCTGGAAAGTGTGAAAAGTTTACATAGATAGACACTAATAAATCAGGAATATAAGTTCTCATTTGCCAAGGTAAGTGATAAAATATGAATTAATGAATGTATAAATAAAAAGTTAATAGAAGGGAAAATTAAATATTAAAATGATTGATTTCTCAATAAAAGGTAAAGAAAGAGAAACAGTGAAAAATAAAAAAAAGTAAGAAAAAGTACAGATGCAGATGGGAAAATAACAAATACTATAATCCTATATAATAAGAGCCTAATATGCTAAGTGCCCAGTCGTCTGGTCTTCCATTGAACCAATCAAACTGTAATATGCTAATAATATGCTAAGGCCACTCAACTGCTTGCTATGACATGCATGGACCACTAGGGGGAAGACACTCCAATCAGTAGGTTAGCTTGCTGCTGGGTTCTGGCCAATCGGAACTGAGTGAGACAGGCCGGACATGACCTGGAGCCCTCCCGCGGTCCTTCCCTGGCTGGCCAACCTCCCACGTCCCTCCCCTGCCCTAATCTTGCACTGGTGGGGTCCCTTGGCCTGGTCTTCACCCTCTTGCAATCCAGGACCCCTCAGGGGATGTTGAAGAGCCAGTTTCGGCCCGATATCGCTCAATGCAGGAGCTGCATCCTGGTGGTCAGTATGCTCCCACAGGGGAGTGCCCGAGGGACCTAAGCCATCAGTGGGACATCCCCCGAGGGCTCCAGGACTGCAAGAAGGGCACAGGCCAGGCTGAGGGACCCCCTGCCCCCAAGTGCACGAATTTTGTGTGCAGGGCCTCTAGTTGTAGATAAGAAACCATATATACTACTGATTATGAAAGCTTAAAAATATTAAATACTATAATTAAAAGATACATATTGTTAGATTGGATTAAATAACAAAATCCAACTATATGCTGCTTATAATAGATTCATCTTAAATACAAGGATGTATATCAATTGAAAGTGAAGAAATGTTAAAAATACACACCATGCGTGCACTAACCAAAAAGAGTCAGGGAAGTTATACTAATACTAGTCAAAGTAAACTTTCAGGGAAGAGATAATAGTAAAGACAAAAACAGGCATAATATTTTGTGGATTAGTCAGAAAAAAATAGTAAGCTTAAATTTATATGTATCTAAAATCATAGCCTTGAAATATACAAAGTGAAATCTGACAAAAAGAGAAATAGATAAATACACACTCATAAGAAGATATTTTAACACCTCTCTCAATAACAGAACAAGCAGACAAAAATATTCACTAAAGACAGAAGATTTGAACTAAGGGATAATAGCAAAGCATAAGTGTTGTATAAGTAAATGAGCCAAGAGTATTTAATTATAGCTGTTTCGACAAACTAAGATGTGTTACAGAGAACAAGAATTTTATTTAGATGTGAGACTTCCTTGTTTATGGAATTCCTTTATCAAAGACACTAGATTTTCAAACTACTGTGTTAGTATGATCTCCAGGAGATCTGTTAAATATTGCCCAGGCGTCATCAGCAAAGGACAGTATTAGGCTCCATTTTAAGCCATTTTAAAAATCTATAGCTAAGTACCTTGTTCTTAATTTTTCATCAATACAACCTCATGGGAATATAATGTGCAGATATTATGGTAACTAAATTATATAATGGGAGCTTCTTTTCCATGCTGTGGGGCAAGGATGGTTGGGCACAAAGCCTATTATAATCTGCCCAATCTTACCTACTAGTGTTTCCCAAAGTAACTTCATTACTTCCAACAATAATAAGAAAATTTAAAATGTATTAGCGACCCCTGGGTGACAGATACCATCCCAGTAGGCACCAGAGGGATAAAGAGTCTCTAATGGTCATTCATATTTTTAAAGGAATGTACAGCTTTTAGCAAAGTATTCATAATTGGCACTCAGTAAAAGAATATTGATAGAATAAGCTGCTTATTAGAAGATGCTTTATAAATGCTAGTTGAATAAAACTATTGGACAACATCAAGAATGCAGAGACTATATTTATTGTTTACAAAGATAATGTATATACCTTAGCAGAAGACTTGACTTTGGCTCAAATATGAAAGTTCAGGAAGCCCTAGGAGGCAAATTATAAAATGAATGTCTCCTGTGCCTTTTTGATTGATTGATTGATTCCTTTTTTAAATTCAAAAAATATTTACATTTTGCATATTATATATCAGAGAGAATAATGTATTAGTGACAGAATGACAAAGCTCTAGCCCCCTCACTTCCATAAGTTCATATTTTTTTTTGGGAGGGCAGTGTTTTTAAAAACTGCTCTCAATTTAAAACATGATTAATTATTTTACTGTGATTGTAATACATGCTCTAAAGAAATAAAATATAACGAGGGATCCTGACCTAGTCTTGGTGGTGCTGGGGAGTGTGGTGTGTGTGTGTCAGGGAATATTTATTAATGGCAATATGGCTGAGCCATACTCTAATGATAAATTAGATGAGGTAGAAGGCCAGGGCTATGTACCCCAAGCTTAGGGAACAGCCTGTGTACAAAAGACATATTTCTTCCTTAAGAAATACAATGTACTTGATAAAGTAGGCCAAATGTGACTAGAGTGAAGAGCTGGAGTGGAACAGATGTAACCAGAGCATGCAAAGCTTTTAGGAAATGTTAAGGATTTTCTTCTTTGTCCCCAGAGAACAGAAAGCCTCCCAAGGAATTTAAACAAGGGAGTGGACAAATTTATGAGATTATTCTGGATTGACTCAGGGCGGGAGTATATGCAGGGAGGCACTATTGGGAGACACTACAGGAAAAACTCCCTAATGACCTGGACTAACATGGAAAAAGTGGAAATTGAGAAAAATAGTTTCATTCCAGGGGTATTTAGTGTGTAGAACAGAAAAAAACTGGTCCCTTATTGGATATGAAGGGCGAGGAGAGGGAGAAGTAAGTCGTGGCTTGGTTCCTCGGTTATTTAACCAGAGCGGTGGTGCTCTTCTTTGCAATTCTATAGGATGGAAGAATGGCAGGCCATAGGAAGAAGATGGTGATGTTCACTGCGAGCTGCCTGTGAGGCTTCCAAGCAGTTACATCTTTTCTTCTAAAATTCAAAGAAAAGATATAAGCGAGAAATAAGTTGCTCATCAGAAGGCATTGCCTGGAGAGTAAATATAGAAGCAAATAAAGAAGTATAGAACTTTGAGGAACTTTCTGATTTAAAGACCATATAGAAAGCTAGACACAGAATGGAAGGTGTTAGGTGTAGGAAGAAAGTGTAGGGTTTAGTGCTATGTAAGGCAAGGGGAGAGTGTTTTGAGAATGAGGGAGTGCTGAATGTTACGCCTCAAAATGAAATCTTCTCAGTGTGTTTGAACGTTTGCTTAGTGTTCCTTTGAAATGCTTTTACCTGATTTTGCTTAGAGTGATGGTCTAAGTACTGCAAGTGATAGGGAATAAAATCCTTGAGAACTGGTGCTTTCATATTGCTAAGAATGCATGGCGCCAAATCTATTCTGGAATAACATTTATCTCTTGAATGGTATAATTTAGAATGTCTTCACTTAATTCAGTACTAATGTTGTATTAGAAGTTAATATGACTTGTCAGCGCTTTATTGTATTCACATTGAAAAGAATTCTTTCTGACATTAAGAATGAGAATCTGAAAGTCTGAATGTGTTAGAAATCATGCATAAATACAAGTATTACATGATCAGTTACTTACATAGGAAATTATCATTCACTTTCCCATTCAGCAAACATTTCTTAATTATCTAATATATGCCAATAGTTACTAAATACTGGAGATGTTAAAAAATCTTTTTTAAAGTATATTTTTATTGACTTTTTACAGAGAGGAAGGGAGAGGGAAAGAAAGTTAGAAACATCGATCAGCTGCCTCCTGACTAGAATTGAACCCGGGATCTTTCAGTCCACGGGCTGATGCTCTATCCACTGAGCCAAACCGGTCAGAGCTTAAAAAAGATCTTGAATTACATTTCTTGTAAACCATCACACTCTTGGGGGAAATATATGTGGGTTGAGTAGGAGGGATTGTACCTGACAAGAAGCTCAGAGCTGGATTGTGAAGTGTTTTCAGTCCAAAGCTTAAAAGTACAGTTTAAGGTAACCAAATAATGAGGAAAGTGTTTTCTTATAGACATTTTCTAGCTAATACATCTAGAAGAAATGATAAAATATCACAATTTTGCTTATATTACCTGATGAATTAATTGAACTAAGCAAAGTGGGTAACAATAAAGAGAGACAAGTCATTCTTATGTACCTCTTAGTACAAGTATATGAAACAACCTACAAAATTTTCTTGCTAATAATGTTGAATCTAAAACAGGTTAAGCTTTTAGATTTGAATGCCAATTTATAGGAAAAACAGCAAATAAGGGAACATATTAAATGATATCATAGAAATGTGATCAGCAAAACCCAGATGGACAGGACAAATAAACGATTTTCTTCAACAACAACTATCACAACAGTGAAAGAGAGAAAAAGAGGAATGAATATATGTAGAGTGAAAAAGGCTTCAAAGACCTAGACACAATTGTAATTTATGGTGCCTATTTAGACCCTGATTCAAATTTTAAAATGAAAATGTATAAAACAAGGAATTATGAATGCTGCTATTAAGAAATCATAGTTAATTTTTGTGTGAACATGTTTGGTAATTTAGTGAAAAAAGATTTCCGTTCTTGTGCTCTTTTTTTCCTTTTAATACATTTTTATTATTTTGAAGAGGAATGGAGGGGGGGAGATAGAAACATCAATGATGGGAGAGAATCATTGATTTACTGCCTCCTGTACACCCCACATTGGGGATCGAGCCCAAAACCCAGGCATGTGCCCTGACTGGGAATTGAACTGTTACCTCCTACTTCATAGGTCGACGCTTAACCACTGACCCATGCTGGCCGGGCTTTTGTACTCTTTAGATTTGAAAATGATGTAATGCCTGGAATTGCTTCAATATAATCAGGGATTGAAAATAGATGAAAATTAGTTGGTCATGAATTGTGAACTGTTGAAATTAATGGGCACCTCAGTTTGTTTTATTATTATAATTTATATTCTATAGGTTTGAAAATTTCCATAATAAAAAGTAAAAAATAAAAATTAATCATAGGGAAAGCAAGCAAGCAAGGGAGTAGCAAATGTTGCTGATAGGAAGCTAAAACTATTTAAGCAGCAATTGTAAAAATGTGGGCAAGAGATGGCAAAGTATTAAGTTAGGGGTTTGACGATGGAGATAATGATGAGAGTTTGCCATGCTTTCATTTATAATCATTTGTATGTATAGGAAGTGAGAAGACTCTAAGTTTGAATATTGGGCAATTTGATGATGAGATGAATAAAAACGTTTGCAGAGAAGCATATGTCCTAGGGCACGTAATGAGTTTTTTTGTTTGTTTGTTTGTTTGTTTACTAATATAAGTTTGAGATTCCAGTAGGATATCCAGGGAGATCTTTCCAGCAGTAAGTTGTTAATAGAAGACCAAACTGAGGAGAGTGTTGGGAACTAGGCTGTATTCAAATTTAAAAAGAAAATTGAGCAAGTTGATTTGGAGGGGTAAACTCAGCTCTACAAGCACTTCCACCACCTCCTTCCCCATTCTCTCCACCACCAACCCATCACCAGCCCCCTCCCTTAAAACCAATTCCAAATGGAACAAAATGCTATCTGTTGGATAGATGCTAGTTGTTTTTCTTTTCCTTTTCTTTCTGAAACTAAGTTTGTCTCTTTCATTATGCAAAGTGATTCTGTAAGATGAGAGGATTTAGGGGATAGTTAGGGGAAAATTTTGAATGAAAAATAAGAAAAATTTTCTTATAAGTAACAATAAGGAGAAATGTTCTGAGGGAAATGGGAGAAAGATGTAGCAATTATTGGAGGAAGGAAAACTCTGGGATAAGCTAGAGATAATTGAATGGAATTTTATGTTTTTATAAGATTGGAGTCATAATTACTTCTTTTATCTCTTCACCTAATCAACAAACAAACAAAACCTCATGAATAATTTGAATTAGATTTGTGTCTGAGTTTTTTTTTGGAGGGTGGGGGGGTGGGGGGGGTCCAGGTTGTGCTGAAACAGGTATTAAGAAGAGATCCGAGTGACAGTAGGATTTTCTTTTATGCTAGGCGTATTATATACTGGATGCTTTCAGGGGGGATTGTTGGCAAAAGACATGCATTTGTATAAAGAGTGTTTTATGCTGGATTTTAGCCTCCTATTTTTAATTACTATTTTTATTTGCTATATTGAGGAAGACAGAGGTTCTGCCAAAATTTATACATTAAAAAAAAATCAAGTAAAGCATATGGAACAGCTATAAGATACTGAATGTGGAAGTGGTATGACATTTCCAGCAGGAACACAGCAATAACTTTGAAGATTCCATGGGGGCATCATATAGCGGACTAGTATGGATAGATTACTGTGTTCTGGAAACTGGGATCATACAAAAAATAAATATGTATTTGGCTAATTTTGCAACAATTATGAAATATATTATGCCCCCTTTGTAGATCAAGAGAAAAATGAGATGATATTTGTACAAGTATTTGGAACAGTCAGTGTTTGATGGATACAGTTATCATCACCATCACTGTCATTGTCATCTTTGTCTTAAATCATGAGAATCAAGTGAAGGAAAAAAGTAGACACAAGAAAACACCACATGGATTGGAGCAGCTTCAGCAGCTGATGCTTGCTGTGCTACGTGAGAATGTGCCATCACCTTGGGGAGGGTGCACCGCTTTTGGTCACCGTTCCTATAGATTGGCAGCTGTAGCTCCTACTTCCTGCAGTTAGATGCTTTCCATTATCGCCAGTGGGGCTGAGGGATCAGGAAGACCCATGAAATGTTGACAGAAATTATCTTTTAAAAGAGCAGTTTATGGCAGTAGGACAAATAATCTGACATGCAAAGGGAATTGAAACATCAGCCTGAAAATATATTAAGTAGGGGCAAAGGAAGGCTCAAAGAATGGGGAGAGTGCACTTGAGCCTGAATGAAGTATGATTAATTCTGAAGAAACACAGCCCTCTCACATGGGGCTTGGCTACATGAGATAGACTCAGGTGATAGTGAGGAAGGAGAACATTGGCTTCATAATTAAAATATGGGAAGATTGGTGCATTTCTACAGGGAAAAGGAAGTGGGAGTTTCACATTAGATTATTATAAAACAGCTAATATAAATGTTGTCAGATCTTGTTCTTAGAAAAACATTTTCAGTAATAATGGAGCATATTTTAGCAAAGATGATTTCAAGATTGTAAACTACATTGGTTTTCTTTCATATCTCTCCAGTGTTTCCAGTACAGGCAAGAATAAAATGGATAGAGGTTTTTAAATTAAGCAGAATGGTAACTCGACAGGATATTAGAATGGGACCTACTTCTAGATATGGCTGTGTCACTAACCAGCCTTTTGACGTGGAAAAAGTTTCTTTATTAGTAAAATGAGTGTATCAGACTTGATCTTTCCTAAGTTCTTATTTTATTAGTTTTAGGAAGAAATAATTTTAAGTTAGATGTAAATAGGATCTCAGACACACACACACACACACACACACACACAAATGCAGTAATACAGTAACAACAAAAAACCCCATCAAACCTAGAATGCACTTTTCCTGTGAAAATGACCCATCATAAATAAAATGTTGAATTTTTACATGTAAGGCCAAAAAAAGTCTGTATTTTTTCCAGTGGAAGCTCCATGGCTTGTTCAGATCCCCCATACTGTCTGATGCACCCATCCCTTGTTGCTTGGACTCTCTTGCTAACAGCACACAGCTGCCACTGCGCATTGACCTTGGCTGTAAGAACTCACTCCACCAAGGTTATGCCCCCTCAAAGACAACTGCACAAGGCCCCCCTGGCTGTTATGGGGATGAAAGCCTAACCCTTCCTCATGTGACACAGCTCTTAGGAGCCATTC
The DNA here is from genome assembly GCF_000327345.1 of Myotis davidii. Taxonomy (NCBI): domain Eukaryota; kingdom Metazoa; phylum Chordata; class Mammalia; order Chiroptera; family Vespertilionidae; genus Myotis; species Myotis davidii. Next base: position 3,115,301 of record NW_006294654.1, on the reverse strand, counting down.
CGCCCTTGGAGCTCCTCAGGATGGGTGGATGTCTCAGCTGCAGTTATATTGCTAGTCAGCTTCTCCCACTACCTAGTTACAACATCCTCCCTTCCTTACAGTTGTAGCTCTCAAGGGTACTCCCTTGTGTATACTATTCTCTGTCTCAGTGTATGTTTCTAGAGAACACAGTCTAAATCTCAACATAATCAAATGTATCTAAGGGTGACTACCTTATCCAGACAGCAGAAGATCAGTGGGTGGGACCACTGTTAAAATACTCCCCAAATTCACTGGATGAACAGAGTGCATTTGTAACCTTACTGATCAAATCCAGGAGGTACAGTGATATTTTTCTGCAAAATATGTCTTACTCTTTATTGTGATTCTGAATTATAGGAGCAGCAGCTACACCCCAGAGGATTCCAGTAAATTGTGCTATTTGTGTGCAAAAAGCTGCTGAGAATGAAGGGTTAGCTTTTTCTGTCATAAAAACATTTTATGTGATTGGCAAATCAGAAAGTGGTCAATCAGCAGACAGTTATAGAGATGTTTTTCTTCTCTGGTAACAGCAGGATGCTAACGGGAGAGTTAAGACGAAAAGAAAAAAAAATACATTGATTTGTTGACAGAGTCCTAGCAGCTGTCACAGTAAAACATGGTTCCCTTGCAGTTAATCAATGTCAGTCTCCAACCCAATCGTTTTGTAGCCCAGATGAGAAGCAATCAAGAGGAACACCTTCATGGGCATGAAGCTTGCTAGATGGAGTTCAATGAAGTGTGTCTTTAAGCTTAGGCACTCAAAATGTAATGCATGACCCAAAGCTAATCAGAAATGCTTAACCCTTTGAAAGGAGGCAGCAATTACTTTCCTGTTTCATTTTTATTTTTAAGATGGAAAATACATTTCCCTCTCCACCCACAATTTTTAAGATACGTATGCCTGTTTTGTTGCACTGTTCTTTTTCTAGCTGGATAAGTGGAGACGTGGTCATTAATCATGGTTCCATCTTAAAGTGTAGGGCAGTATTTTAAATGTATCTCATTTCTCTGAAAGACAATATAGGAACAATGACTAATTTCACTACTGAAGTTTTCATGGTTTCTTTCTGTGTGAATATTTACTTTATCAAATATTGCCTTTATTATTAGTGCCTCTGACCCAAAGATAATGACTTGGGAAACTTGTGTCCCTACAAATCAAGATGAGTTTAAGAACCTAAATCAGCCCTAACTGGCTTGGCTCAGTGGATAGAGCGTTGGCCTGCGGACTGAAGGGTCCCGGGTTCGATTCCGGTTAAGGACATGTACCTTGGTTGCGGTCATATCCCCAGTAGGGGATGTGCAGGAGGCAGCTGATCGATGTTTCTCTCTCATTGATGTTTCTAACTCTCTATACCTGTCTCTTCCTCTCTGTAAAAATCAATAAAATATATATAAAAAGAACCTAAATCATTTTCTATAAAATGAGATTTAATTTCATTTTCTGCTGACCAGTGAGGAAGTTACTCTGAGAAACAGAACACCAAGGACAGACAGCTCATTCAAATGAGGGAAATGGGGAGCAATGTTCTGGTTTCCCAACTTGGAGGAGATGCCAGTGTTCCTGGGCCACCGCATGCCTCTTGACACCATTGCTGCAGCAGTGCCCAGAGAAACTGAGTCATTGGGGCTTATATTTCTTTGTGGTTCTCACAGAAACAGGATTCAAGAGTAGTGGTGGAGAAAACTGGTTGGGAATGGGCCCTGAAATATCCAGAGAGAAACAAAACAATAAGTTCCTAATCCCTCACTTAATGTGACAGACAGAAAATACCATAGACAGAAAATGCTAACAAAATACTTTTTTTTGTTTTTTGTGTCATTTTTCACTTTGTTGCTTTTAGAAATAATCTGTGGGTTAGGGCTGAAAGACAGAGACAGAAAGACAGAGAGAGACTCAAAGACCTTGATAGATAAAGTGGGATGAGAAAATATATATTCAACAGAGATTAAGAAATATAAGACTCATACACAGTTATGCTTGAGATTTCCAGAAAATATTTCAACAAAAATAGGCAAGAATTTAAGATGAATTTTTACATTTAAGACAATTGTATATTCCTAGATATTTTGCTAACAGTTATTTTAATTTTACAACTCAGGGACAGTTTGTTCAGTGGGTAGATTATTATGGTGAGAGTCAGGAGGCTTTATACCGATTTCCCATTGCTCAAGTATGCCACTGGAAATCAGAGCTTTTATTAATGAGAATTCACTTGTTCCCTCTGTTAGAAGATAAAGTGACATATATTAACATTTTTGAGAGTTTATTTGAGGAAAAATTGATTTGAATCAAGACAGTGACAAACTGGAAGTGGTTAAGAGAGCTCCACCAATAGGAGCTAGAGTAAAGACTTTATTATACAGAAGATGAAAATAAAGCAGGAAATTATTTGATTGACTATAGCCTACACAGTTACCTTATTGGGAACAGCCTAGTTGGCTAATTGTGATTGGTTGTCCTTAGGTTTCAATTTATTGACATTGGTTTGCTTACACAGGCTACTAAAGTATTAGAGTCCCCTTAGTCTAATGGTGTCTTTGCTTAGATAATTAAACACTCTTAAATTATTATTATTTGACATACAAATACTTTTACTGATATCATTTCCACATTTGTGAGAGTTTAAGGTCTAACATAACAGAAATTGAAATTTATTGTAGTAACACAAAAACAAAACAAAATATGAATATAAGATGGAGAACTAAACAAATGTTATGTCTTTGCATATGGAGAGTACTGCAATAGAGCAAAACAAATACGCGACCAGACCTGTGGGGAGAGAATATTCTCAGGCTTTTTAGTGAGCTAGGAATAGACCATGGAAATGTATTGTTTAGTAACCACCTTTTTATGAATTCAAGATAAGTAAAAAGCCATTGATATTTTTCTTTATGTGCTATCATTGTCTTTTATTATTATACTAGAGGCCCGGTGCATGAAATTTCATGCGTGGGTAGGGTCCCTAGGCCTGACTGGCAATCAGGGCCGATCGGAGCCTTCCTTCCCCTGGCTTCCAGCTGTTGGCCAAGGACTTCCTTCATTCTGCACCGCTCCCTGGTGGTCAGTGCATGTCATTGTGAGCGGTCAAACTCCTAGTTGGTTGAACTCCGAGGGGACAATTTGCATATTAGCCTTTTATTATATAGGATTATTTTTAAATACTTTCACAGGTTTGCTTATGACCCCCGTCCCTTTAACCCATGTTTCTCTCATAAATCTTTAACAGTAATTTTTTTTTAACAAATATGTTTGGTAGCATAGCTATGGAGATTCTGGAGAGAGAAATTACTGATAATTTCTTAATGCCCTTTTCTCTCAACATTATTTTGACCATCTTCTGCTCCAGATGTCTGAATCTGAAGTATTTATCACCTACTAAGTTAGATGGAGATAGAGGGGGCAGGTGTGGACAAAGGCAGCAGGTATTCCTTTAGCCTAATCTTAGTTTTGTACCTTAACAAGTTTGTCAGTGCTTTTGTTTTGCATATTGGATACTTCTTTAATGCTGGAGCTTTTGTCTCCAACAGCCTTTGTGGAAAATCTTCCTTTGCCTTCATCAGTACTACTTCAGTATTTATCAGATCAGAGTGTTATATTCTCTTTATCATCAATTATTCCGAGCCTGGTATCAACATATGTTGGTTGATAGCTACTGAAATGCTACTACAGAACATACGTGTTTTGAAATCATTATAGCATAGTGACTACTATGTGTTCATTAAGCTTATTTTCATTAGTGTTATGTGAGAGACACTTCTGTCTTCATTAGAGTTATGTGAGAGGCGCCAAGTGAGTATTAAGAATCTTAAATGTCATTTTATTGTAGTGACATCCTTTGCATATTTCCATTTGAGGATATAGTTGGATATAGTTTCATCCTTGTATTAGCTGTTAATGGAAAATATAGTTGAAAATGCATTCATTCTATACAAATTAGAATATTTCTGACAAATCCTTGGGTAGCTGTATTCGTGTTAAAATTACCTTTTCAAATCCATGGAATACAAAGATGTCGGACAGAAGTCAATGTAGACAAACTAGGGCTTGGATTCTTTAGGTATAAAGTGTTTCCTAAAAACTCTTGGAGGGTGACATATATCTCTGGAAAGGTTATGTATAGCACCTTCTTGCCTCCTAAGGACACAGGCTCTTGAATTAGGATTTAGGCTTACTTTAAATTCTCCTAGACCTTTAAGAATAGAAATCATATGCAATTGAGGTCACACTGGGGTACATCTGGCTAATAGTCTTTACTTGCTTTAAATACTGATTAAAACTATAATTTCCCATGGAATTATCAGTTGTATCTGTGTCTGAACTGGTGACTATGTTTACCTTAATCTTTCTTAGGTGCCAGATCATGCCCCACCTCCCATTCTACTTGATTTGACATCCATATTTTAATCTTGTCTATGGCCAAGACGGCAGACTGTAGTCTTATTCCAGTATTTACAACCTTTGTCTGCAATACCTGCACTTAAGTCTGCTCGTTCCTAGAATGATGCCCAGTGATACATAGGCCATTTTCTTACCTTTACCCATTAATGTTTTATTTAGAAAAATACTTTTCCATGTAGTTTGCTTACTGTTGACTAGCTCTAAAATTTGCCCATTGACCACTTGGTTGTAGAGTCCCTTTGCTGAAGGTATCACAGTGTAGGCAAAAGATAATGGACAGTAAGTGTTGGCTGTCCGGCTGTATATTCAGTCTACACCACTAAGTAGTGGACTGGCATGAATGCTGAGCTCAGGTTGCTGCAAGGACAATGTTGTTATTATAACTCTGTTAATTGAGATAAAGCACCTAGCACAAAGCTTATCTTGCACACAGTAGGTGTGCTGTATATGCCAATTTTCCATTTTCTACCTGCCAGAGAAAGAGAGAGAAAGGAGGAGGAAAAGAGAGGAAAGAATCTAATATGTATCTTAAGAGATGTTTCAGATTAAATTTTTAAGAGATAATATTTTCTCACTAAATTCAGCTCTTGCCTTTAGCTGTGTGTGATGGACAGTCGCCTTCAGCAGGTTGCTCAAAACAAGGTTTAGATCCGTGCTTGTCCTGCTATAGAGGTCCTATGAACTTTCAGGAGGGCTCACACAGCAGGGTGGCTAAATATGCAGTTTGCCAGGATCTCTAAATGAGACTCTGCAGCTTGGAAAGGGAAATGCACATGTCCATTATAATCAATAAACAATTTCTGTACACCTTCAATTGACACATTGCTAGACTCTGAGAGGGTTGCAAAAATGACTCAAATATAGACCATTCGATACATGTACCCATACTTCTGAAAGAAGCCACTTTCTGGAAGGATGGCAGTTTAAGCTCTGATTTATAAAGTCTGATCGGCTCACATATAAGATAGTGTATTCCTGGGGACCGACTACTCAAAGAACATACTAAAAAGTCTCCTTACATAATAGTCACGTCTATTTGCTCCTAGTTCTTTTTATATTTTTACTTAAGAGAAGGCAAGGCAAATGGATCCCAAATGCTCTCAATTGACAGCAATTTTCATCCATTTACACATGAAAGCATGTAAAATGAACAGGCATGGAGGGAGAGTGGTGTGCAGACCCATGGAGCCAGCAGAGAGCATGGTCCCCATGCTAATGGGAGAAATTACAAGAAATCAGGTTTACAAAATCTTTTCCTGAATATGTTATTAAAAAGGAGCCTCACTGATTTGTAATTCTTGGTCATCTCTATATGCAAAGCATTTGGAAGGTAATTCTGGGTGTTATTTGATCAATGGAAAGCGATGAATCAGCACATTTCAATAATACCGTATGTACAGGAATGATAAATGAGCAAGTGATTGGTGTCCGGGAAATGAAAGGAAATGCAAGCGATGCAGATGTTGCTCAGCTCTGGACGTGAAAATTAACTGGCAAGGCACATTTATTTGTCAGGAAATTCTCACTCAGAGTTTTATTTATTTCCCCTTCCCTCACTTGTCATCTATCTTTCTCAATGCTTAATTAGCGGCCCAAGCTATGTTTAGGTACCCAGATCAGTGCACAGAAAAATAACTGATAAAACCTTGTTCTTTTTCTTTCTGTGTTTCATTTTAGTTTTACTACTTTCTATGCCATCTTATGCTTTAGTCTTATTTAAAATTTATTTGAATGTGAAATTTCTTTGCATTTAGCATTGGGTATCTACAATCTTGGTTTGTGGTTTAATTTATAGTTACTATGTAACAAAATTGGAACTCTGGATAATTCCAGAATAAATTATGGTTTTCCAAATCCACTCTTGTCATATAAAAATTCCTTTATGAGGTACATATTTTGTCAGTAGCAAAAGAAAAGAGATTAACGAGAGAGGTCTTCAGCCTGAAAAGAATAAAAAGCAGGGATCCAATAAGTGTACAGCCTATGTAAAAATATGTTTCTGAAATTATTTGGATAACAATTCCTTTGAAAATTAAAGACATTGTGTCTGAAACAAATCAGGAAGTCTTTGTGATATGTTTTTTTTTTCTTTCTTGTTTGATATAGCTCATGGTAGACTAGACAAGAAAAATCTACTCTATATTTCCTAGAGTAAGATTACAAATTTATGACCAGAATAATTATCTTGAATCAATTTGGGTTGCCTTTTCCCTCTCTCCTACCCCAGCCCTAGCCCTTAAACTATATAGAGAGACCATTAAGGATTTATTATATATCAACCTTGCACCCTCTCTGTTGCTGTAGGGTGAGAAAATCTTACTACAAATTAGAGTGTATGGCTTCATTAGCTTCCTGTGATTGCTGAAGTAAATTGCCACAAACTTGGTGGCTTAAAGCATAGAATTTATTCTCTCACAGTTCTGGAGGCCTGAGGCTGAAATTAAGGTGTGTCAGCATGATCATACTCCTTCGAAGACTTGCAGAGAAGCCTTCTTTGCCTCCTCCAGCTTCTGGAAGATCTGGGTATTCCTTGCCTTGTGGCTACATCACTCTAATCTCTGCCTCCATCATCACATGTCCTTCTCCTCTTTCTCTGTGTCTCTCTTAAGGACACTTTCATTGGATTAAGTCCCATCTAGGTAAAGCAGGATGATCTCATCCCAAGATCCTTAATTTAATTACATCTTCAAGATCTTTTGTCCAAAGGAGGTCATATTCACAGGTTCTGGGAGTTAGGGCATGGGCATATCTTTGAGAGGGCCACCATTCTTCTTTCTAAGGGTGGAGGCTGCTTAAAAACATCAGAGTCGAGACTTGATGTAGTAGTTCCACTTGTGGAACCTTCCGGAGATTTTAATTTGGCCTTTTTTTCCCCTTCCAGTTTGTCTTCAACCTCTTACCATGGCGGGAAGGCTTTGCCCCACAGATAGAATAGCTGAAGTAGGCCTGCTATGTAGTATGTATGTGACAAATGAATGAATGAACAAGTGAGCTGTCCCTTCTACAGGTTTTATTATGGAAGCAATATATATTTGAAAGTTTTACAAATAAGGTTTGAAATTAGAATATGGAAACATTGTTGAAGCATACATTTCCCCTATACTCAGTCACTTCTCCTAGTGTGATGTGCCCCACTAAATGTGAGTTACTTATCTAGAATTTATGAAATCCATAAATCAATGGGTCTTTTGGATCAGGAGAGTAGCATGCTAAATCTATACATAAAGACAGAACCATGAGAAAGATATAACATTTATAGTGTGCTGAATTTAGCTACAATGGGGTTGCATAAAAAGGATTTAAGAAATAGTGGGCTTCAGTTGGGAAGGCCATAGGGAATTTGGTGAGGGTTCTACGTGTGGAAATTTGATGATTGATTTCCAGAGAGCAGGATGATCAGGTGGATTATATTGTTTGGCTTACTTTTTGTTAAAATGGAAGTGACTTTGTTTTACCCTCTTTCGTTATTGTTAAAATATCTTTATATACAAAACATAAGGACAAAAATAGTTACAATAACTCTACAACCCAGAAATAGGCTTTTACATACCTAAGGAGATAGTTTGAAAAGAGTAACTGAAGGCTTTTGACTTTAGAGAAAGTTGAATTCATGATGAAGGAGAGAACTGAGTCTTCCTTACACTGTCTTCCTCACTAACGATCCTGGTAGTGAGCCCTGAATAATCCTGAAGTCAAAAGCCAGAGAGAGTAGAGAGAAACCAGCAATTATGTTATAAGATGAGGTAGGACAAGTGATTTAGGATGTTTGTCCTTGTATAGTAACAACAGGTTGCCTTGATTACAGACCTGATGAGTCAGGGGAACTGGAAAGTACCTAATAGCAGGTAATTCAGAAGGGATCATGAGTAGGGGAGTTGGAGATAGATCTCCTAATGCCAAGAACCATGGTGAGATGAACATGGCAATACATTCTCACAAAAATAATTTCCATACTGTGATACCATTTTATGACTTTATGATTTATAGCCGCTTCTTAAAAAGTCTGAAGCAACTTCCAACCTAGAATTGTTTGCTGTCATAATTGGCCTGGGTACCTTGGTGTCTAAGGCAGTGTCTCTCATTCTGAGGGGAAAGCATTGAACTTCAAGCTAATTCTGAGGCACACTGGGGTTAAGAGACACAACTCTGGGGTGTTCAATTCTAGAGGACTTCATAGTACTTTGAATAGTGGTAGTTCTCAGTATCGGGCTGTGGATTGATGTGAGAAGCAGGATCTAATCCTGTGAGAGGTCATTGCAGAAACAGTCAAGCTCCTTAAGGTTAGGCTTCAGTGTTAGGGAGCCATGTTGGAGACCTGGACTCAAGAGTCCCAGTATGGGGCTGGTTGGACAGACCAGCCACACACGATGGAGGTTGTGTATAGGGACATCTCTGTGAGCTGCCATGAATATCTCAGAGGACTAGATTCACTGCAGATATAGGAGATTGCTTCTGGGCTTGGAGTGCTCATGGGTCAGAAGCACCCACTGCCAGGCTGGCTTCTCATGGTAGCCGGGGATAACAGGGCCCGATGTTTCCACGGCAGAACTCTGGCACTTGCATCTGGGAAGGACAGGAGCTGGCAGGGGGAGACGCTTCTGGAACTGGGACTTGTTCAGCTCCTCTTTAATCTGGAGGATTAATGGGGAATGTGATATGATAACACAAGAGAACCAGCCTGAGTTAGTTACCCTTTGCAGGGCAGAATGGCTGCTGATGTCATAAGAAGAATGAACATGCATTTCCAGAGAATTAAGGACAAAGCCACCCTTCTAATTCTTAGGCCCTAGATCCTTGGCATTATTTTCAAACTGTACACCTAGTCAACTATTTGCTAAACCAAGCTCACTGGTTTTTAGAAGATATGGGAATAAAATGTTTCTATTTGTAGTGTGTGTGTGTGTGTGTGTGAGAGAGAGAGAGAGAGAGAGAGAGAGAGAGAGAG
>NW_006294654.1:3097029-3105889 GCF_000327345.1 Myotis davidii | reverse complement strand
AGGGGAAGGGGAGGGGGAGGGAGAGAGTATGTGTGCCTGTTTTTGTGTGTATTGGGGGAGGTGATGAAGGGTTTCAGTGTTTCAGGGAAAATAGCCAACTGCTCAGTGAATACAAACAGCAAAACCACTGCATCGCCCTCAGTTAAAATACAAATTTGGTGAACTAAGCTATTAAGGGAGGATTTCATATCATTTAAATTAAAGATAATTTAGAGTAAGGGTACATTTAAGCAGTACACTTAAGGTAAATTAGCTAATTCAAAGCCAAGGATTTTTTCTGAGGTAGAAAACTCACACTGAAGGGAATTTGGAAATCAAGGAAAGCAAATCTCTTAAAAGGACAGATTTTAAAGGACGACAGCAGATTTCAAGTTCTGACACAGGAAGGTACACTGCAGTGTGGCTGTGGCACTGGCCTGTACTCTCCAGCAGTGGCAAAACCAGGCGATGACAGGCCTTTAGTTGTGATTATTGTCAAGGGTCCAGGCAGGGCCCCTGGGATTCATAGCAGACAGGTGTCTGTCATGACTTTGACTCACTGACTTTCAATCCTCACAGGTTGGCTTGGCCTGATGGGGCATCTTCAGCTCCAGGTAATAGTATTTTTCACGGTAATCATTTCTTGGCCGGTGATTTTTTGGCCCATCACTTAGTGGAGGCATTGGCCAGTTGCCGGCAGCTTTTGATGAAAATAAGACTTTGATTGTGATAGCATTTTAAGTTCTCACATCTGCCTTTGACTCTGTTATTTTCTGGGTTATTTTACATGTGCCTTATGTTAGAATAAATGATGTTTTCCTTTTCTCTTTTTTTTTTTTTGATTTTTTTTCTGTCAGGATTTTTTCCTACCATGTAATACCATAATTAGGGGAAAATAATAAATTATGATCTGTTGGGAAAATACCAGCTGCCCCTTCCTTTATGTGGTAATGTTCTAAGGCTGATTATGTACTTCCCATGGAAAATCTGAAAAGTTAAAGAGCATAGTGGCTTATGGTGAGTACCGTCTTTATGAAACATTTTCAGTCTTGCAGATCTGCGTGGGTGAGTCTGGCCTCCCAGGAACGCCCTCTTAATTGATTCACAAATTTCTCAAACCTTACTAATAACAGACTCATACCTAAATTTTTATGGAAAATGTGTCCTATGGAGACTGTATTAAAGAAAAGAACTTCCTAAATGATGAGCTTTGACAATATAAAGCAGAAATGTCTTCCTGTGTACCCTTTGTTGGGTTCCCCCTCTCAGGTCAGCCACCTTCTGAGACACAGTCTTGGCAACTGTTGCTTTCTTTCTGGGATCTTCCTGCCTCAATGTGGACATTCCAATGGGGTGATACTGCCTCTAAAATGGTTCTTATCACTGGACCTCTCTGTTATATTCTCATTGCCACTGTTCTAGTTATGGCCCTACCATCTGTTGCAGATACAGTTGCAAAAGTCCCAATCTCTCCTCTTTGTCATCTCTGCTTTGATTTGATCATTTCACTTTGTTCCTTAAAAGAGTGAATAAGTCAGGAATAAAAGTTAATTCGCACAACCTAGAGTGTGAGATCCCTTCAGGATTCTGAGTTACTTGAAATTTTTAAAGCAAATTTAAAGAGATAATTTGGGCTACACATGCCTATTTTAAGTTGATAAAAAGAAGAAACATAAAGAAGAATCCAGGCATATTTGGTTTAACTTCATCTGTATATATATGAATAACTTTATCCGACAGATTAAATTTCTTTTCATCATCAAAGTAGTGACAGAAAATATTACTTGCTCACCAGAAGAAGCCTAGGATGTCCATAAAATTCAATGTAAATGTTATAAATATTATATATTTATGAAATTTTAAAAGTTAGAAAACTGAAAAGTCAAGGCATCAGAATTTTATCAAATATGTAAATTCACTTTTTGAAAATGTAATAATATGAATGTTGATGAACATACATAGCCATGGTAAAGTTATCAAAATTAGAAACTTAATGTGATATTAATTTATATACTTTATTCAAATTCTGTCCATTTTCCTATAAATATCTTTTTTTTCTGGTTCAGGATCAATCTAAACTAGAATTACATGTCGAATTTAGCTGATATATCTTTTTAGTACCACTCGATCAGTCATTTATTTTGGGACCACAGTCCTTATGACTCCAGCATCCACCACCAAAAAAATATTCCCAAGCCCTGATATCTTAAGAGGCTAAACTTAGATTCTAGTAGCCAATGGGAGATAATATCTTACCTAAGTTTTGGACCTCTCAAACCAATATCAATTTCACAGAGATTTTGCTCTCCTTTATGCAATTCATGAAAAATGGATTTTGTGTCTCCTGAGGCTTTCCAGACATCTAACTAGAATACCAGTAGTAAACAAGCAGGTTTGCTGGAACATGGTGCTGTTACTTGCCATCTTTTTCATGTCAACCTAGCTAGTGATTGTGCCAGGCAAGGAGTCAGACACAGTGTTTGCCCCTTTGCTGAGCAGTCAGTTGGTATCTGAGGAAAATCATTTCTGTATAATATGCCTGGTTGAATAGCTGAGAAAGAATCATGAACTCAAATAAATGAAATGGAGAGGTAACTAAATCAAATAATCTATAAGGAGAAAACATTGGAATTGTTCTCAAACTGTCATATCTTAAGAAATAAAAAACAAACAAAATTAGAGGGTATCTATTTTTTCCTAAAGTAACTTTTGCCCGTACAAATTAGCATCCTTGTTCTTAGCTCTAGGGCATTAACAGGGGCTATTCAAGCATACATTCAGTTAACATATATTTATCAAACAACTTCATTCTCTATGTAATTGATATTTAAATACAGAAATTATAAAACTTTACTATTTTCACAGTGCTCATAATGTAAGGTAGCTCTGTCAAATAGAAATATACTAGCCATAGTTGTCATCTTAAATTTTCTAATAGCTACATTTAAAAATAGAAACAGGTGAAATAAATTTTAATAATTTACATTATCCAACATACAAAATATTATCATTGTTATATCAGTATAACATAAAACACTATTAGATATTTTAGATATTTTATATTTTGATTTTACATTCTAAGATTTTAATATCTGAGTGTACATTATACTTACAGCACATCTCAACTTGGATTAGGTGAATAGTCACATATGGCTAGCATATGTGGGTCTGGAAGAAGGTAGAAATGATAAAACTACATTATAAATGAATAAATCTATGATCCAAGTATCTCCAAGGGTTCCAGGAAAAGCAAAGTTAAGTAACTTGCTCCTTAGAACAAGATGCTATCTCGTATTCCAGTATGTGTGTGTGTGTATGTGTATATATATATATATATACACATACACACACACACACACACATTTATATCCATCAAAGCAGTAAACACTGAGAATTTTGAACCAGGTCTTGAGGGGCATTCAATAGCAAAGGAGGTAAGAGTAGAACAATGAAAAATATTGCCAGGCAGAAGGAAGAGGATGCGGAAAGTTCCTGAGATTTGGAGTTCATTTCAAAAGAACCTGTCTTTGCTGTACCACTTAACTGAAGTGATCTGTTGAGTGTGCTCATACTTTTTGGGTCACATGTGGTTTTGGTGGAGAACCCTGCAGAGATGAAGTAAAGACTTGACTAGCTGTTAAGGTAGTTCATGCCAGGCAGTGAATCAATCTGGAGAATTCAGGACAGTTTTCACTTTTTTGATTTTTGCAGTTTGGCCTGGTTGTTTACATTGCCTGCGTTTGGTGTAGAAGGTTCCAAATTCTGATTCAGTGTGGCATTGTGAACAAGAGTTTTAGCTTTAAAAAAAAATCAAATGAATATCAGCAGCACCGTCTGTTAATGTTTGAAAGATGCTTCACAGCTTTGAATAAATTGCCTACAGAGTAACATTTCTAAAATCCACTTGACTAGTGCCAGCTCCTTGAGAGGAAAACAGATTGTTCCCTCTCAGTGGAAAGATTCATATGGGGAAGAGGTATGTTAACACCTCTTTCCCCTTTTAAGTCTGGTACCAACTTCCCGAAAGCTGTCATAAGGTCATTTCCCTCCAGTTTAATTGTGTCCTTGTTCTGTAGATAAATGATGAATTTATGTATCGAATGTTCTCAGTCAGCAACCATTCACAGCTGCTAAGCTAAGTAAAGAAAGGGGAAAAAAAAGGTTTAACAATCTACTTGCAAAATGCAGGAGTGGAATATAAACCCTTTTACCTACAAGCTTAACTATGCAGACCCTTTCTTTTATAAAGAAGGTTGGGGCCCATGGTAACTGAACAATCCTAGAATTGAAAAGCACACCAGCCTCGTAGAATTGCTCATTTTCCTCAGGAAATAGCAAGAAAGGTGAAAATGAAGACCTCGTCCAAAAGCAAACCCACTCAAATGAAGTGTGAACGCCAATCAATTTCAGCAGTGGTCTGGCAGCCTCAGTTCTGAACAGCAAGTTGAGACAGCAAGTGCCTAAGTGTTACTGCCAGCTCTGTTTCATGTGCTCGCCTAGCCTGGCCATGGGATGCAGTTGGTGCACACACACAGCAAAAGGCCCGCCTTGTATCTATAATGAGAGGCAGATTCTGTACTAATTGTTTTGGCAGCAGGCTTGTGCAAAAGTGACGTGCAGCATTTTTTCTGGGGTCTGTTTGTTATTGGTATGCTTCTCCTCCAACTCATAACCCATGGGTAAGGAGCATGTGGAAAACGTGAAAATTAATGGTTAAGACAAGTGAAAAAGTGCTTATATGGAAAACAACTTTTTTATTTAGACTAGATTTATTTAACTTTTAATTTAAAAGGCAATTTCTCTTAACATTTCTTTTTCTGGAAAAATTGACTAAAGTCTTTGTGTATGCAATTCTTATTAAATGTCATACATGGCATAGTATTATTTTTATTTTTACCAAACAAAACAGGAAACTTTCAAAAAGTGGAGTCACATTTATAACAGTTAATACTGTAAACATACCTATCAGATGTGATGTTTTGCCAATTCTAATCCAGAGCAAGACATTTTAGGGGAAAAAATAATCTCTGCAAAGTAAGCAAACATTGCATCATAATGTAATGCTCTTCTATTAATAGACTGTCTCAAAGTTGAAGAGGGATAAAATCTTAACAGCTATGCTTTTAAATTTTCAAGAAAAGCAGGAATTCAATCTATTTTGAAGCCCAGGTCAGTTTGAATGGACTTCACAATTGGGAAACCATTTGAATTAAATTTATAAGGTTAGCACATTCTACCACCATTTGGCTAAGCTTCATGGGATGAAAAAAAATAAAGTGGTAACATTGTCACAAGGACAACACAAAATTAAAATGGCAACCACATTTTGAATAACCTCCATAAATAATCCAAAATCTCAAACATCCAAAAACCTCAAAGATGACCATGCAGCTAAAAGATAATTTAAAAATGGGAACTTTTTTACTTTAAAAATAGTACTACCCTTTGTATGTAAGCCAGACATACAGTAACATTAATGACCCTAGACAGACACATGAAACCAAAATAAAAGAAGAAAATATCCTCAAAATGAGGAAAAGCTATGACAAAGCTCATGAACTATTTTTCTCCCCATAAAAATGTCACCACTGAGCTATATAGTTATTGAAAGTAATGTAGTAGATTAAAAACAGGTGGGAACACACAAAGAAATTTTTTAAAAATGACACAAAGGAAAAAACCACCATCCACAATAAATACTTTCCCAAGTGAATGACAGAAACCTTACCTAATCAAAAGATCCTAAAAGCATCACTGTCCATATTTGTGGTTGTAGGTACTGGTATTGGAATAGGTATTATCAGCTCCTATTATATATGTCACCTGCCACCACTATAAAGCCTGAAAAAGCTAATTACTCATTTTCCCATCATCCTTGCAGTAAGATGTGACCATGTGACATTGTTCTAGTCAATGAGACATAAGTATCTGTTGGGAAATTTCTGGAAAGATTTTTGTATTACTGATAAGAGAGATAGAAATGTATGACATGTCTCCCCCCCCCCCTTTTTAAAGCATTAAATGTGCCTATGATGTTTGGAGTTGGGGGTAACATCTTGTGACATTTCAGGGAAGTTAAAAACTCAAAATTGAGAGATATTACTATCCTCCTAAATTGTATATTTTGGTCAGACTCTGTCAGAAAGATTCTTAAGATATACATTTTAGCCTCTGCTGTTTTCTCAGGGCCTTTGAGACTATATTGTTTTAATGCAAGTTTCTCATGTGCTTCTGTTTAGTGTATCCAAAGCTAATAGGATACATTTGATGTTCACATTATTGCCCCCCATACCCATGAAGTTCAAATGCAATGAACTCCCATCCCTGAAGCAGAGATCCTGGTCAAAACTAGATGATCCCAGAACCCAGCATGTCAGTGTTGCTAAAGACCATATTAAAGTCTCAGTGTTACCTGAGAGAAGTAAGATAGATAAAGAAAAATATCAAGGTTCCCTGTTGGCAAAGAGAAAATCAGTCAGTGTAGTCTATAGTCTCTGACTTGTGACTTAAAAAAAAATCAACAGGAGAAATTTTGTTTAAAAAGGTTGAAACTATCTGGGTAGGGGAAGCAGGGATTGAGCCACTTATGCACTTCCCCCCACTCTCTGCAAAACTGATGTTAAGATATTCTTTTCTTATTTAAAAAAATTATTAAATGTATTGGGATAACACTGGTTAATAACATTATGCAAATTTCATGTGTACAACTTTATAATATGACATCTGTGTATTGTATTGTATACTTACCCCTGAAATCTAGTCTTTCATCACCACATATTTGTCCCCCTCACTCCCACCTCTAAACCCCTTTGGTAACCACCATTCGGTTGTCTATGTCTATGAGATTTTTGTTTATATGCTTATTTTGTTTGTTCATTTGTTGCTTTTTGTTTTATACTTCCATTAATGACATCCTACCAGGTCTTATTTTGATTGCATTTTCTTCCCACTGAGTATATTAAAACTTCTCACCAATTCTCCTTTGTTCCCTGTGCTTCTATGCATTCATAACAAATGAGGTCTGACTTATGCCTGTGAAAGAGCCTCCACCATATCTTGTCATTAGACATTTCAGGAATTTATGGAACCTTACTTAGCTTTCTCATCCATCACCTCATTTAGTCTACAGTGCCCTTTGCAGACATGTCCTTCTCTCTACCTGATTACCTGTCAGTTTGTAACATATTCATTCCTTACTGTGGTCTCTTTTCTTCTCTACCATACGTAAGGTTAGCACTCTCATTTCCTTATTTCTTCTGCTCTGAGCCCAGTCATTTGCCATCCTAACACACTCTTCCAGATTCATCCTGATGAAAAACTACTGAGTTACAGGAATGCACAGCAAATCTATGTGCAGTCCCCAATTTTGGTTGGTTGCTAAAGGCATGCTTTCCTTCAGAACATCTAACCAAGGACTGGCTTCACATGAACACGCCTCATCATTTTGGTACTTTTACTTCATTTTACATTTCTTAGACAATCTCTCGTGGCACAAGTGAGACTTGTGTTTCTGCCTATAATTGCTGTAGGTTTTTGAAATGTACTTGGAACTCCTGGATAATTTTACCTGACTTTCCAGATCTTAGATCTGCCCACATTGCTGTAATCAATTTACCAAGTTTTCTCTACATTTAAAAGGTAGTTTTCTAATAGTTCTTATTTAAGTTTAAATATATATCTTCACAAAGGTTGGGCTTAATTTTTTCTTGAATTTTAGCTTCTCCTGTGTAATTTTAGCCGGCTCTGTGAAATCTTGCCTCTCTTTCTCTGTTAGATTTCTTTAGACTCTGTTACATCTTCTCATCTGCTATTCGCTACATATTCCCCTTTTCTCATGCCTACTTTGGGCATAATTATTTTCAAGTATATATCCTCATATCAAACCTATCTCTTTAAATATATAAGAAGAAAGGAAATATTTTTCTTTTGCTAGTTTAACCAGTATCTGGCTTCCTTTATTTTATTTTTATCATTTCACTGTCACTATTTGATAGTAAGACTGAAGTACATTTATTAAACCATTCTATTTCAGGAATTTAAACCAATTAAATTCCTGAGTAAACTTGACTCGTAAAGAAACTATTTCATGGATGTACCATTTTAAATTGCTTTCTTTGCAATGATAGTTTTACCTTTTTTGACTCACATTGGTAGAAAATCCTTAAAAAGACTCCTTTTTTTCATTGTTTATTAATAAAACTAGAGGCCTGATGCACGACATTTGTGCAAGAGTAGGCCTTCCTTCCCACGGCTGCCAGCACTGGCTTCCTTTTGGCATCCAGGACCAGGGTTTCCCTTGCAGCCCCAGCTTCATTTGAAAGGACATTTGGTCTAATTAGAGTATTATGCTTTTATTATTTTAGATAGCCCTCCAAGGTTGGGTTTTTAGATGTAGCACCTTGGTTAGAGCTTTCACATGAACAAATCCAGAACCAATTTAGGACTGGCTATGTGGTATCTTGTAATTAAGTGCCTAATCCAGTTTTTTAAAAAAATTAAGGAACAAAATCTGGGGCAGCTGATCCAATTCTTGTACCCTCCTCTAGCTCTAATAATTTATGGCCTATCTTGGTAAATGTTCCATGTGAACTTGAGAAGAATATGTGAATTCCGCTGTTTTTGGGTGATTTCATTTTATATAATGTCTTAACATGTTTGTGCTCCTGATGTGGACTGAATTGTGTTTCCCACAAATGCATATGTTACAGCCCCAAACCCCAGTGTAACTATACCTGGAGATTGTGTCTTTAGGAGGTAAAGTTAAATGCTGTCGTAAGAGTGGTGCTCCAATGCAATAGGACTATGCCTTATGAATAGAGGAACAGAGAGAGGGAGAGAGAGAGAGAGAGAGAGAGAGAGAGAGAGAGAGAGAGAGAGAGAC
>NW_006294654.1:3092264-3097010 GCF_000327345.1 Myotis davidii | reverse complement strand
ATTGAGGGAAAGTTTTCTTGTAGTTTCTGATTCCTATGTGGTAAATATGTGTGTGTGTGTGTGTGTGTGAGAGAGAGAGAGAGAGAGAGAGAGAGACCTCAACCACATGGGAAGCTGGCCATCTAGAAGCCAAGAAGAGGGATCTCAGTCTCCAGAATTTCAAGCCTCCAAAACTGTTTTTGATGCTGTCTTTGCCCCTTCAGGCTATATCTTTTTATCTTTTAACATGCCTTATGATTTTTGTTGTTGAAAGTCAGATATGATATATTGGGTAATAGGAACTCAGGTATATCAGCATTTAGGGTGAGTTTTTATGTTAATTGAGCTCAGTGGTTTTTCAACCAGTGTTTCCCAAGAGGCACACTAGTGTGCTGCAAGATTTTTAAAACATGCACTATCTATTTAGTCAGTGGCACTGACCTCTTTTCCCTTCGATTGTCAAATAAAAAAAAAATGACATCAGCCAATACAACAATAGCTGTTTGGTGTAAATGAATCAAAATTATACCTATTTTTGTCAGATTGGTAAAAATATACTTTTTGGTGTACCACAGAATTTTAGTAATTAGTTTATATGTGCTGTGAGATGAAAAAGGTTGAAAATCGCTGATCTAACTAGAAGTTGATCTATGTTTAATGTTTTCTGTAGCTCAGGGTGCCAGAAGCTTCCAATATCTCAAGTGTCCTTGATTTTATCTCCCCTGCTTTCTTCATACTTGTCTAAGAACTCCTCTTTAAATAGAATATATACCTTGCAGCTTTTTCCGCTGTAATCCACTGTTATTATACAGGAGTCCTCTTGACCTGGTGGTAAATTGCTGAGGATGGGAAGTGTTTTATGACTAAATCTCAGTCTTTTAGTTGGCCTGCGTTCTAAGGCTGTGACCTTTACAAATGTTTCCTGCCTTATGTCCCCATATTCACCAACCCCTTATGTAAGACAGGAAAGATAGCAAGAACCAGCTTTGGGTAATTATTCTTCTAAATAATTGGAAGAGTGGGGTAAAGAGCTAATGAACTGTTTTCCCTGCAGAATAGGTGTTCTAAAACATAGTATCTTAATTTGAGAGGTGTTTAAAAATTGAGATAAAGTTAGGCCAACAACCTGGAGATGTTTGCCATTGATAGCAGAGTTTATGACTCACAGTTTCCAGGAGGCTGGGCAGGCCATGTCATGAGTGGCCACACAGGGAAGCACCCGGGTGTGTCATGAGGCAGAGAGAGGAGGTACTGTGGGAAAGAGCTTTTATTATAGTTTCCATGGGAAGGAATGGAGGAAGCAGGATAAATAGTCTTGGTATTGATTGGCTTGAATAATTTTGGTAGGCTCCGGGGCATAGAGCTGACCCTGTTGTGCTACACCTGGCTATGAGTGATGAGGGCAGGTGGATTCTGGCCAAGAGTGTAAGAGTGTGATAAAGGAGGTGATTGGGGTCTTGGCTCGGGATTGGTTAGTTTGCATTTGAAAATTGCATCCTCAGAAGAGCTCTTTACTATTTCTAGGAATTGGCTTTCCTTGAGAGTGTCAGTTTGTCCAGAGTAAGCAAAGCCTCAAGATATTGAAGTATCAGAAGGCAGAAAAAAAAAGACATGAACACAGTAGACCCGTTCCCCCCCCCCCGGCCCCTGAGAATTCTTTTGGTGTGTTTCACAATGGTTACATTTTTTAAAAATATATTTTATTGATTTTCGACAGAGAGGAAGGGAGAGAAATAGAGAGTTAGAAACATCGATGAGAGAGAAATATCGATCAGCTGCCTCCTGCACATCTCCTACTGGGGATGTGCCCGCAACCCAGGTACATGCCCTTGACCGGAATCGAACCTGGGACCTTTCAGTCCGCAGGCCGACGCTCTATCCACTGAGCCAAACCGGTTTCGGCGGTTACATTTTTCTTTTGCTGCTAAACTTGGAGAAAATCTTTTTTAGCTCATCACTGTGAGAATTTGGTGGGGTTCCTAAAGATAAAACCCACAAAAGTATGAGGGCATCCTTAGACTGTGGTCCAAATATTTTCTCACTCTCGTGGTAGTTCACACCCAGCTTCCAGCAATTTGTCTGAACTGCCATTTCTGTGTCCCTACCAGCTTATAGTTCTAGCAGCTTTTACTCTGGGTCAGCAGATCTTGGCTGTGACTGATATGGACAAAGTCCTGATAAGCTACCATGACCCACAAAAGTAAAAATTATATGTTTTCAGTATTTTCTTAAAATCAGTCCTAAACCTGTACTTTCAAAGCATGCCAGTTAAAAAGATAATTACACCATTTTAATAACTGGCTACATAGCACAGTATAAAACTACTATAAATGCCAAGCTCAAGAGCTTCATGTTTCAAACTTGTAAAAGCCCAAGGTGTAAAGTCTTCTATCCTGGCTTCATCACATGATAAATCTCAAATATCCAGTATTATTTTGCCTCCTTATTTATTTTTCCATGTTCCTGGCCAATGACTGGATGATGGATTTTGATAGGACCCAACCAATAATACCTGCCCAGATCAGAAACAGCTTAGAGATGGGCAAAGGAGTTAGTAGATGGAAATGTAAATATCACCTTTGTGATTGATATAGCTATATTGGAGAACTTGGGAAAAGTTTGATAGTTAAGTGGGATTGATATTTCTACCTGATCCTTAACTGAGACATTAATAGAGTCTACCTATAGGAGATTGTAGATGTAGTTTCCCAGAATCACTACTTTCCACTTTTTTTTTTTTTGGTGGAGATAGCAGAAAAAGTCAAAGCTCTCATTCTCAAGTACTTTTCAAATATTAGCTCAATTCAGCTGAGAAATGTTGATGCCTACTAAGCAGATAACTCATTCCAAATCCATAGTAAAAAGTAAAAGATTGTTCAAAATGCTGGAAGTATTTAGGGAAATGCCTACTTGTGAAAACTCAAAGAATGGGGATTACAAGTTTTCTCCCTAAAAAGTAAGAAAGAAGAAAATAGTAAACCATTTCATAAATTTTTACATCTCAATTAGTAAAATTATTAAATGAAATATATAGATAGGCTTCAGTTGGCTGGAAAAACACTTATTTAGGCAGCAAATATCTAACAAAAATAAATCAAAGGGGAATTATGATTCCCTGAGACTTTCAAAGCTAAATATTGCTTATCATTCTAGGAATCAAACAAATGTTCATTTGTCATACTTCAGACCAAAAACTTCGTGAGCTTTTAGTTATGCTCTAGAAATACATTAGTGACACATGTTAATTTTTTTAACTTAAATGATTCTTCAATTATATATTAACATGTATACCTCAGTAATCTCTAGCACATTTGTTTTCTATTCAACTGTCTTCATATGTATGCCCAATTATGTTTAAGGAGTACAGTTCTTTAAAATTATTTTTATATAATACCATTTCAAATACTAGAGTATTCTGGATGTGATCAATTCAAAATCGAGAAAATGTTTTTATGTTGTTTGTAAAAGTATAGTCTTTATCTAGTTGCTATACCACTGGAGCTTATGTTTTAGTGGAGGTAAGAAAGATAATATACACAAGTAAGTAAGTAAGTAAATAAATAAATAGATAGATAGATACATACGTACATACATAGATATTCAAGTGGTGGTCATTGCTTTGGGATGATGATAGAGTAACTTGAGGATATGTGAAATTGGACACCAAAGGCCTCTCCTGATGGCAAGAAGGAGGCAGGCATGTGAAGAATAGAAGCATAAACATTCCAGGAAGATAACATAAGAACTACAAAGGGCTTAGGGTGGGAAATGAGTGTGATATCTTTGAAGAAAATAAAGATGAGTATGGCATGAATGCAAAGGTTGAAGAGGAGATTGGTAACAGATGAGTTTTGATAGTTTTATAGAGATGAACCAAGTAAGACACTCAGGTGTAGCTATGGAATTTGAATCTTAATCTACTACATTTAAAAACCATTGGGGGGTTTCTATAGATGTGAAATAATCTCAATTATGTTTAAAGACTATGCATAGAAAATTAGATGGCTGAGTACAAGCATGAAAGAGAGAGATAAGTTTCAAGTCCATTTTACTAATATAGGCAAGATACAGTATCTGATGACAGATGGCATAGAGAGACATGGAGAGATTATGAGAGCCTTAGGCATAATAATAATAATAATAATAATAATAATAATAATAATAATAACTCATGCAAGTGAATTTGCCATAGGGAAGAGTGAAAGAAATTAATAAATTGTTGGTTTGAACAACTGAGTGGGTGGCAGTGCCATTTATAGTGACTGGGAGAGGAGCAGGTTTGGTATCTGAGAAACAAGGTGTCTGTTCTCACGTTAAATTTCAAACATCTGTTAGATATACAGGTTGGTAGGAGATAGTTAAAGAGGTAATTTGATACATGAATCTGGAGTTCAGGGAAGAGGTCCAGGTCAGAGAAATAAATTTTTTAGTTAGGACCTGGCTGGATTGGCTCAGGGGATAGAGCATCAGCCTGCGGACTGAAAGGTCCCAGGTTCAATTCCCATCAAGGGCATTTGCCTGGGTTGTGGGCTCGATCCCCAGTGTGGGGTGTGCAGGAGGCAGCCAGTCAATGATTCTTTCACATCATTGATGTTTCTATCTCTCTCTCTTTCTCTCCCTTCCTCTCTGAGATAAAACATATATTTAAAAAATAAATATGCAGACTGGTGCAGCCACTGTGAACAGTATGGCGTTTCCTCAAAAACTTAAAAATGCAACTTCCATTTGACCCAGTAATTCCACTTTTAGGAATGTATCCAAAGAGAA
>NW_006294654.1:3088050-3092208 GCF_000327345.1 Myotis davidii | reverse complement strand
TGTGGGGCTGAGGGGATAAGAGATCAACCAAAGGACTTGTATGCATGCATATGAGCAAAACCAATGGACACAGACAGTAGGGGGTGTGGCTTTGCTTGAGGGAGAGGGTGGCAGGGAGAGGTCAATGTGGGGGAAAAAGGAGACTCACGTAATACCTTAAACAAATAAATAAACAAACAAACAAATAAATAAATATGTTAGTTAGCAGCAGATGGGTGTCCTTTAAAGCCATGGGACTGAATGAAATTTCTTGGAAGAAATTGTCCTAGGAGCAAAGGGAGTCACACACCTGGGGCACACTTCAAAGTTCAACAGAAAAGGGATCCAGTGGATGAAATTCATTGCCCAGTTCCTGGTATGATTCTCCCTTTTAGTTGTGATGCTGCAGTGTTATTAATATGTCATTTTCTATGGGACAGAGCTAAAGAGTATAATTGGGATTTAAGTTATTAAAAATTTGTTTTCGCTTTTAAGAATGTTGTAGAACTAACTACAAAGAAATGAATGGCACATTCAGTAGCCAATGGAAGGCAGAAAAGACAGATTAATCCCCCAGTTGACACCAAGATGGCTCCATCATAGTGGAATCAAGAGATATGCTTGCCTCTGCCCTTAGTTCCCCGCCTCCTTACCAAGACTTCATTGCCAAACTAATAATGGTTTTGTAACTCTGGGTCCTAAGTCTTTTATCATTGACTGTTGGCCTTGCTATTCCAGACTGCCTACAGCATCTTGGGTCAAACTTACTGCCACAGATGTTGGGATCCCAGATATCTCTCACTTCTTAGACAGACCCCAGTTTCCTGTGAGGCTTAATAGCTCGCTCAGGCCAGTCTTCTCATTTCTTTTGAAAGGCTGCACTGAACATTATCCTTGTTAAATTATTGGCATCTGCAGTTTTGCACAGTTCTTTCCAGAGTAAGTTGTTTCAAAGGGAGAGCTTAAGCTCCTCTAAAGTTATATTAGAGAACAAAGATGGAATGAGAAGCAACAGATGCCGTCTCACTTTTATTTTCAAAGCATTCTCTGCTGAACAGCATACAGCACAAAGCTCAGCTTCTATGTTACCTCCTTGCTGGAAACTGTTTATTCATTCCCTCCAAGGGAAGTCTTTAGAATGTTGGAAACAGTAATCAGCATAGAGGAGAGGCCAAAAGACCACTGAGACCCTGCCTTACAACCTCACGCCCCACAAGTATCTATACTAATAAAAGGGCAATATGCTAATTAGGACGGATATCTTCTGGACATCCTTCCGGTGAAAGGGGCGGAAGCAGAGACAGTTAGGGGCGATCAGGCTGTCAGGGGAGAGAACTTAGGGGCGATCAGGCCGGCAGGGGAGGGCAGTTAGGGGCGATCAGGTCTGCAGGCAGGCAGCCGAGCAGTTAGGAGCCAGTGGCCCCAGATTGCAAGAGGGATGAGGGATCCGGCCTAAACAGGCAGCTGGACATCCCCCGAGGGGTCCTGGATTGGAGAGGGTGCCGGCCGGGCTGAGGGACACCCCCCCCACCTCCGTGCATGAATTTCATGCACTGGGCCTCTAGTTTTATATAATACTTGTGAGGGTTTCTTTACTCTTCATAATCTGCTTTCCAGCACATAGAAAGTGTCAGATGCCATGTATAAGTTCATCTTCTTGAATTTGGGATTAATATAAATGGGACTGGATTAGAGATTCCCAAACTTTCCAGAAAGTTTCCTGATACTCATAGTGTCACAGTAATTATTTCATGGTACTCCTAGCCCATAAGAAATAGCTAATCATTCTATTTTTTAAATAGGTGAGTCCAAACAATTAAATTGTAATAGTAGTAGATTGTGTGATGGTGGACAGCTGAGTTTCCCCTTTAAAGTTTAAAATATCTTGAAGCACCAAAGTGAGTTTGCTCCAGCAACCCCCGGTGTCAGCTGGGAACCATGGAGCCATGTGACTAGCTACAACAGTGTCAAACCCGGCATTCCCAGAGCATCCCTCATGGAAGTGGATGTCACATCTATAAGTCCCCTGTATTCCTTAATGGGAATCTGGGCTTTGAATATTTGGGAAATTGTGCATGATGACCTTAGGAGTTCTCAATTTCCAGCAAATATAAAACAAATGGCAGGAAAAGTAATATTTTCCACAAGGAGAGGAGGAATTAATCCAACCATTCACTGTTTATTATTAGTAGCAGTAGTGTGCAAAATAAGGCATGCTTGTGTGAATGTGAATTCTCTTCCAACTCAGTGTCAATCTGCAAGTTTACAAAATGTAATAAAAAGCCAGTCCCTGGCTCATGGTGCACGACACGTGTTTAGCATTTGTTGCCTTCATCTTATCCATTCTAAATGTGAAAATCGGCCTGTAGTTGATCAAGTTCTCTCATCATTAACAGCCTATAAAAAGGCAAAGATGATAGAAAAAATATTTCTGCATATTTAAAGAAAAAAAGTGATGAATGATGCATTTCCCCCAGAATTCAGGTGTTCTTCCTCCACAGTCTGCCTGTGAACATTTTACTGCTGGGTTTAACAGCCAAGTTTCAGCAAGCAAAACAAGGTGTCCCTTTCCTTCCTATCAGGGGATATAAAATGTTTGCATTTGGACCGTGTTTAACATTACTCTTAGCCTATAAAGTGAATGTAGATATAAGGGTCAGAATCTGTGACAAACGGCAAAATTATGCTTCATTACTGGTTTATTTTTAAATTCTGTTTTGTTCCTTTTATGTGGCCATTTTACACTTTCCAAGGTCTGTGGGGAATATATTCTATATGTGGCAATGCTGAATTGTGCTGCCATGGAGATTAAGAGAATGCATGAATGTAATTAGTTAATTGGCTGCTTGGCACTTGGAAAAGTGTGAGCTGGGTATTTCCTGCCCTGGAGTCTAACCTCAGAATGACCACCCACAGTCTGCTCCACATAGGGGATTAGGGGCAGACACACTTATTTATTTATTTGTTTGAGAATTGGTTAAAATATGTGTGCCAGATGAGCTTCCTGCCAGAAAATATATTTAACTTAGAAATGATGGATAAAGCATTTGCTGAGAAACAGGAGAGAGGAAAGCGAGAACTGTTTCAGCCCCAAGTTCACAAGACAAAGTGCATCCATGTATATCAGAGAGTTTGCTTTTCTGTATTTCATTTTGACCTTGTACAAGACTACAGGGGAATAGAGCCAAACCTATTATTTCTTTTATGTCTAGGACACAGGCATGCATGTACCCCCTATTGCCTGAGAACACCACTCAACATGTGTTGGACATTCAGTAAAGTTTACTGACGCCAACCATGAAAGCTTTTCTACTCACTTCCTCTCTGGAGCAAGTCATGTGGCTAATGATGGAGGTTGGATTCAGCTAGGGCTGGGAATTATTCCCAAGTAATTAAGAATACTAGGAACCAAAGATAAAAAGCAAAGGGCCATGGAGGAAAACCCAGGGTGAAAACTACATCTGAGTGGCAGAACCTGGACTCCATACTCTGGTTGGCAATGTATCAACAAAGCAACCCAAGAGAAAATAAGGCAGGAGGTGGTCTCAAGTAGTTTTTAATTATACATCCTTCTTTGTTTGGCTGTGAGGAAGACAATAGAATAAATGTAATTTCTAGATGACAGCTACCATTTACTTATCTTTTCTAATTCTTATTACTGTCTTTAGGATATACTTCTTATTTTCTATTTGCTTCAGTCAGAAATATTTTTAAACTAACATAATTTGTTTGAATTTAATTTAAAGTGTGGGAATTATATACTCTCTTAAACACAAAGGCATAATAATAAGAATATTATATATAACTAGGGGCCCGGTGCACGAAATTCGTGCACTGGGTGTGTGTGTGGGGGCTTAGTGTCCCTCAGCCCAGCCTGCCCCCTCTCACATACTGGAAGCCCTCAGGTGTTGACCCCCATCATCCTCCAATCGCAGGATCGGCCCCTTGCCCAGGCCTGACGCCTCTGACAGAGGTGTCAGGCCTGGACAGGGGACCCTCATTTCCCCCCATCACTGGTTCTGCCCCCAGCCCAGGCCTGATGCCTCTGGCCCAGGCATCAGGCCTGGGCAGTGGACCCCCAGACCCCTCCGATTGCTGGCTCTGCCCCTTGCCCAGGCCTGATGCCTCGGCCAAAGGCGTAGACCCCCATCACCCTCCGATTGCCTGATCGGCCCCCTG
>NW_006294654.1:3087151-3087626 GCF_000327345.1 Myotis davidii | reverse complement strand
CCAATTACCATTTTTCTCTTTTATTAGTGTAGATATTTATTGAGCCATATACAATTTTAACCATTCTATAAGATATTATTATTATTATTGTCCTATTTTCAGAAATGAGGAAACTGAGTCTTTAGAGATTTTTTTAGTGACTTGACCAACGGTATAAAATTAGTAAGAGGCAGAACTCAAAATGCTAACCTAGGCTGTCAGCCATCAGACCCAGCACTCAACCAATCTCCCGTGGCAATCACCCTTGGAGATCTGTAATCCAAATACAAACACACAGCATTATCATGTGAAACATGCTGAAGAACACAGCAGGTACCTCCAAGGAAATGGGCATGGGTTAGAGATAGGAAAGGAATGATGAGATTTCTTAAAGATTTTGAAAGTCATGGCAAATACATGAGGAGAATAAATATAAAATAACTAGAGGCCCAGTGCACAAAAATTTGTGCACTCGGGGGGGGGGGGTCACCCCACC
>NW_006294654.1:3084383-3086097 GCF_000327345.1 Myotis davidii | reverse complement strand
TGCCCGCTCAGAGGCCTGCAGCGGCAGGCGGGGGACGGGGAGTCCTCCGTCACTGAAGCAAGCAAGCCCCATGTTCAGTTTAAGCTGCCTAGCTGCCGGTCGCCATCTTGGCTGTCAGTTAATTTGCATATCTTGCTGATTAGCCAATGGGAAGGGTAGCAGTCGTACGCCAATTACCATGTTTCTCTTTTATTAGTGTAGATGGCTTCCTTGTCAGAGATAGTAAATAAAAGAGTGACCCTGCATACTAATTTAGAAATTTCATTTCAATTATTTTGAATAAGCAAAACACCTGATTAAAAGTCCAAAAGACACAAAAGTATACAGTTAAGTCTCCCTCCAATCCTGTTTCAAGCCCCTCAATTTCCCCACACAGAGGCAGCTGCTGTCATCATTTTCACAAGCATCCCGGTATTTTCTATAAAGTGGGGTACTTTAAGATGCTGATTTTGGAAAGGAGTAGTGCTTATGTACAAACCCTTTCTCAGATACACCTGAGAAATCAAATATGGTAAATCAGGTCTCACATGTTTGAAATTTATGATGAATCAGTTTAGGCTAAGTTTCTGTCTGTACATTCTATTTAATTTTTTTCTAAAGAGAATAAGTGTGTAATCAATATAAAAAAGGGTAGTGTTTCTCACCTATCATTGATAAGAAATTGCTTTCAAGCTCTTTAAATGAACTAAATTATATAAGTCATTTGTAGTTTTTCATCAAAATAGCCTCCTGAAGAAGCTCAAATTCTCAACTGCCTACTTTCCAATACTTTCTTTACCTACAAATATATACATACACATAGGTGTGTGTACATGTGTCACATTCTTAGAAGATGATAGAATTTGAACTTTTCACCATCTGATTTTCCTGGTCTTTCACATGTTTGACTTGCTGAAATTTGTGGCAGCTTTACCATCATTCCTGTATGATGTGAGCTATGGGAGAGCCAGCTCTGTCCTAAGAGCAACAATGTGTTAGTCACTGCCTAGTGGACAGAGTTGAGAATGAAAACAAAGAGGTGGCCCCTATTTCATCTTTAAGATGGCCAGGGCCCCTCAATTCCACACTGGGAAAACCATCACACCTGCAGTAGTCACCTGTACCACAGACACTTCTACATATCAGTTGGCAAAATATGTGGCAACAATTTCCAAGAAGTCTGGGAACACAATGAAGTGGTACATTTCTGTAACTGGTCTTCATCCTGCTGAGCCTTTCCAGGTGCAAGGCAGCTTCTAAGTCAAAGCTTTGGGGTTTGGGGGCATGTGCCACAATACTTCTGGAGAGAATACCAGCCCCTGTCCACTTCACATCAGAGGGTTCTCTCATCCTTTATGGGAAAAAGAAAGTGGAAAGGGTTTTTCTGTTTTGTTTGTTTGTCTGTTTCTTGAATGCTTGGCTTTGAAGCAAGAGAGGTTCTCCCCACCACAGAGTATGGTGGGATTAGCAAGGGTTTGGGAACCAAACCGAGTTAAGTCAAAATATTGTCTTTGCCACTACTAAATCTATTACTTTCACCGATGTCCTTGGTTTAAACCTAAGTCCCCTCAACCATGAAATAAAGATAATAATTATATAGTAACATCAACTTTTCAACGTTATGACAATGACCTGAAATGATGTGGTCATAGTACCTAACAGAGTTGGCACTCAGACAATGTCAGTGTTTCAGTATTTGCATTGGAGACAGGCAACTGATGTGGCAGAAAATCAA
>NW_006294654.1:3078628-3083909 GCF_000327345.1 Myotis davidii | reverse complement strand
TTTTTTAAACTGAAACTGTATAGATAGGTACATTGTTATTAACTTAATTAGGGTACTCCTAAGGCTTAGGAAGAGCCACACTCAAGGGGCCAAAGAGCCGCATGTGGCTCACGAGCCGCAGTTTGCCGACCACGGCCCTAGTCCAATCCCCACAAGGGTCTATCCTAGTGTCTAATGTCCTTTATGAAGTAAGAGAATGAATGGAGGCATCTTTGAGTCACAGAGAACTCATCAACATCTCTCAGAATCTACCAGCAGCATATTCCTATTCAACTGCTACAAAATTCCAATATAATTGACTTCTCTTGTGTGTTTTTTCATTTTATGTGCAGTTATTATTTAAAATTGGTACCTTATGAATGTCACCGTTTAACAGAATATGCACACCCCTCCCTCAAAAACATTTACACAATGGGAAAATGTTCTCTTGTAAAATTTAGAATCTCTCTGAGACTATGAGGTTTAGTATCTGTAATCACTTGGTGATTGAGTTTTTATGTTCTTGACATTTTTCTAAATGAATTCTTATCTGATGTCAACACCAGAATGGTAGCTTGTCTTTCAATGTATTGGGTTAAATGTTAAGGGAGAACATCATCCAGGAAAATCCCTTTGGTGTTGTTGTAAATCTTAGGCAATTGTGAGTGGGCTGCCAGACATGGTCAGGACCCTGTGGATAATCTGATCACTGGGAACAGTTCAAAGCACCCAGTATGTGAAATTCAGGCTGATTCAACCATTCTCCATGGCCACCCACGCAGCTTCCTTGGACATATTTTTAAAAAGGATTCAGACAGCAGATGCAGAAAATTTGGGGACCCTTTTCCCTTTGAGTGAGTGTTTCCAGAAAGCAAAATAAATAAAATGTCAGAGTTTGTTCATCTGTTTGGCAAGGCAAGCTCTCCCTCTTCTATGGAGGAGGCTGAGCTGAGGAATGCTGCGGTTTCTGGGATTCAAAGCTGGAGACACAGCACAACACACACCTTATTTGAGAGCAATTCACATCATACATTTTCATAAGTCAGGGACCAGAAAGCAAGCTTTGTTTTCAAAATGTGTTTTCTTGGCACTAGTTACAGCAATTTGGTGTGTGGTTCATTGTCAAAATGCTGTGGGTGGCAAAGCAACCCATTAAAAGTGCATGAAATATTTAAATTCGGGTGACTTACTCCTGCCTTTTCCTCTGCTCCCGACACCTGTATTCCAATGACAACAGTTACGTCTTTTGTGGGGTGATAATCGGCAGGATGTCAGAGCTGGCAGAAACTTTCCTGAGCAAATTGTTTTTCTTTGTAGGGGCCAGAGAATAAATATTTTAGGCTCTATGGACCATATCATTTCTGTCCCTACTACTCAACTCTATTCAACTCAGCCGTTATGGAATGAAACCAAACATAGGAAATACATAAACAAGTGGGTGTGGCTATGCTCTAATAACATGTTATTTATGGATTTAGACCATTGATGGCTGTTTGTTTGTTGACACTCCCCTCCCCCCATTTATATCACTGGTTTCTTTTTACATATGAAGAAACCAAAATCCAATTAGGCTAAAAAAGTTTGTCGTTGTCACAAGCCAGGACACAGCATATCAAATTCCTGAGTTAGGTTATTTTTATTATTTTTTACATGTAGATTTCTCTGAATAATAAAAAAATCCTCCTGTGCCTTAGAAGCCTCAAGAAGAAATAGACAATTCCTCTACTTTGTTTTGACATTTTCCTATCTAAAGTAAATGTCTTATAATGTTAATCTACTGTCCATTGAATATTTAATGTAAAAAACATCCTTAATGAAATAGACATATATGGATATGTTTATGGAAAACGTAAGTGTGTGTGTTACCCATAAATACAGGAGTTGTTATTTATAGCCATAGGGGAACAGTCATTTCTAATAGGAGGAGGCCAAAAGACTTAGACGCTGATGGCCTGGTTTTCTGCACAGAATGGGGCATCCTGTTTCCCAGAACCTCAATTCCTACTCTGTTTATTTTAGTGCGACCAGCCTTTCAAGCATCCCTGTCAGGTTTCTATGTATTGCGAACCCCCAGCTGCCAGTGACCTCACTTGCCACAGAATTTATTTCACATTTTTCCTTTACAATATGCTATTCCTTTGGTGATTTAATAGTCATTTTATTTTGTTATTTATATTTTTATTAATTTTTGGAACTGCTTATTAAAGGAGAATTTAGCAAAGAGAGGAGAAAAAGATGATAATATAGATTATTTTACATGCTGGAGAGAGGTTTTTCTTTCCTCCTTTTCCTCCTCCTCCTCCCCCTCCTCCTCCTTCTTCTGACATCACTGATAGCTCTCCTCTTTATTAGGGAAAAGAGTGGAAGACGTGGATGAGGAAATGGATAGGATCAGATCATGGTATTAAGCCCCATTTGGGTGAGTTCTAGTTCAAGATCATCGTCTTAGGCAGGGCTGACACTTCATGAAACCCTGAATGTACTGAGGTGAAGGGGATGTAGAAGGACAGCGCAGATGCACTCTGGCCTCTCTCCTTTAGCCATGCCCAGGTGAGGATGCACAGCAAGTCCACCGAAGCTCATTCCTCCACAGCATGGCTCATTAATTTTGATACATATGCATGTGTGTTACATGTTACATGAATAAAACGATTCCTTATCCAAGTAAATTTGGAAAATGGTGTATTAAGATTCTTTAGATTTCTTACCTCAGGGCTTCTCAAACCCTTTAATATGCAACATGCATTAGGAAGCTCTAAGACAAGGATATAGTTTGCAGTGTTTTCCTAACATGGGTCATTGGACCTTGTTATCACAAAACAGGTAAAGGGACAACATCCTCAGAACACATCTGGATGTGCTGAGTTAAGTTATTTTATCATTTGACACCAGTGGAGTCGCATTTCCCGTGGCAGGCCCATATCTGTCTCAGTGGGTGTCCAGTGAACAGCTGCTGATTAGTCAATAGGCCAACCTGCACTGGGTGGTTCAAATGCATGTTTCTTATTTACTTTCATATTTCTTTCCCCCAGTAGTCTTCTCTTCCTTCCAAATATCACTTCTTCTGTATAATGTCTCCTTATTCCTTGTTGCATCCAGCTGTTGCACACACATGCACAATAAGGGGGACCCAGTTACCTAGGGGACCCACAGAGGTTCTCTGTTTCCCTCTGACCTTTTTGATTGTGAAATATTAGCTACTGGACGAAGTTTCAGCCACTTTGGGTTTCTTGTCCTGTTCCTGAATGAGGGCCTTTGTCTAACTTTGTCCTCCTGTACCCCTTCCTTTCCCACACCTGTCACTTTGGGTCACACTTATCCTGTAGTCACCTTTCTGTCCCCCCATTCAGTGGTGTTATGCTAATCATATCATTCAGTGGTGTTACGCTAATTAGTCTGTTTAATAAATTTCATATTTGGCAATGTCATGTATAACATTTCTCAGTTCTCTGTTTCTTTTTTCATATTAGCCTGGTCTTGTTTTATGAACATAACATTTTTTTGAAATCCCTTATTTGTCTCTCATTCACTTTCCTTAAAAACCAGTTGCTCTTTTTGCCTCTTATATGAAACTTCCTCTAAAACCCTGTACCCTCAATCCTAGTAGCCCTGGGTGCTTGTTGCCAATCTCCCCAGAGGTCTAGGCCAGCTCAGGGTACATTAATGTTCACGTTCTGATATGGACACTAATGGCACAGCCATCCACCATCTCTGCTGTGGGGTGTACTAGGTACATTCTGTAGCTGCAAAGCTAGATCATGAGGGCCACGTTAATGTGACCATATCTGGTTCAACAGCTCTGCCTTGCTTCAGATTGCACCTCAAGCCTCTAAAGGACTTTTCCAATCAATAAATTTGTGTAAGTTTCAAGACAGCCCTGTGGTTGGGTATTAGCAGCCTATTCCTGAGTAGAATTCAGAACTATTTTTGCTCTTGCAGAACATCACAATTCTGCAAAGC
The DNA here is from genome assembly GCF_000327345.1 of Myotis davidii. Taxonomy (NCBI): domain Eukaryota; kingdom Metazoa; phylum Chordata; class Mammalia; order Chiroptera; family Vespertilionidae; genus Myotis; species Myotis davidii. The sequence goes on along the minus strand of NW_006294654.1, from coordinate 3,079,970 downwards.
CGATTGCCTCTAACTGCACTTCAGGAGCATTAAAGTAGATAGTTTTGTCAAAACATACTTTATTTCCTACTCTCCCACCTGTTCACTCTTTCTAGACACCCTGTCCTTCCTGCTGTTCTTTCACCAGAGGAAGTCTCAGTCTCAGAGCCTATGCATTCCCTGTTTCCTGTGCCTGGAACTGTCCTCCCCCAGTATCCATGTGGGTCCCTTATTGCCCTGCTTCATGTGAAGCCTTCCAACTTACTACTCCTTTTAAAATGAAAATAACTCAATCCCTAACCATTGCTTGTTTTATCTTTTACTGTACCACTTTAACTCTAATATATTAGATACTCGTTTTATTTTTAATTTGGTCAAAGACTTGTCTCTGCTGAAATATAAATCCCATGATGCATAGTTTTTATTGCTTTTTATTTTGCCTTCTCTTATGACCGTATCCTTAACACTTAGAATAGTACCTGGCACTGGTAGCTTCCCCAAGAATAGTTTTGAGTCTGTGACTCTGGAAGCAGGATTTAGAACAAAAGGCCACAAGTCAGTTGTGTTGGTGAATTGCAATCATTGTGATAATTTAGCCTAGGACCTGGGAGACAAGGTGAGAGAGTAAGCGATAATCCCTGTAGATATAAATAGTAGCCACCTGGAGAATCATTTGTGTTTACTACTAAGTGATCTTAGTTGGGATTCATTGGAGGGGACTGAAGGCAGTAATCCCAGTGATTATTTTTAAATATGTTAGATCATGGCTCTCCTGTGCTTACAACTTCCAATGCCTTTTCATCCCACTTAAGTAAAATCAAAAGTCCTTCCCATGGTCTCCTTTCTCAGACACCCATTTTCTTTCTCATGTGGCATTGTCCAATTGGAATATACTGTGCACCACATATGTAAGTTTGAAGGTTTAGTGGAAATATTAATAAATAAGAAGTGAAATTAATTTCAATAATATACTTTGACTCAATATACCTTCAATATTATTAGTACAATATGTAATCATGATATCAAGGGAGATATTGACAATAATACAATCATAGTAGGGGACTTTAATATACCACTGACATCTCTGGATAAATCCTCTAGACAAAAAATCAGCAAAGAAGCATCAATCCTAAATGACTCACTAAATCAGTTGGACTTAATTGATATCTCAGAATATTTCACCCCAAAGCCACGAAATATACATTCTTCTCAAGTGCACATGGGACATCAAAAAGAGACCACATATTGGGTCACAAGCAAAGTCTCCCCAAATTCAAGAAGACTGAAATCATATCAAGCATCTTCTCAGACTGCAATGGCATAATATTAGAAATAAACTACAATAAAATATCCAAAAAATTCC
>NW_006294654.1:3058666-3078199 GCF_000327345.1 Myotis davidii | reverse complement strand
GGAGTTTTACCAAACATTCAAGGAAGAACTAAAACCTATCCTCCTCAGACTATTCCAAAACATTCGAGATGATGTAACACTTCCAAGCTCATTCTATGAAGCCAGCATCACCCTAATACCAAAACCAGATAAAGACAACAAACACAATGAAGAGAATTACAGGCCAATATCCCTCATGAACATAGATGCCAAAATCCTCAACAAAATTCTAGCAAATCAGATCCAGCAGTACATCAGAATGAGAAATTATTAATGAGGTATTTTCACCTTCAGTTTCCTACACTGGCTTTCACATTGAGGTTGTGCTGTAGACTCACAGCACATCTCAGTGTTGACCTGCCACATTTCAAGTGCTCCATATAAACCTGTAGCTTATGATACTTCCCCTGTTGAGATCACTCTGTTCTTGCCACATTGGCCTCCTTACTCAGTCTCTTTTCTGTCCCTGTGTTAAGGCAAGCACATTTTTTACCTGAAAAAAGGTTGCCAAATTGAGAAATAAAAAATATAGGACACCTATTTCAATTTGCATTTCAGATAAATATTAAATATTTTTCATTATAAGTATGTTCCAGGTATTACAAGGGGCACACTGGCAATAAACAGGGATACACAGGCATCATGGAACACATTGGTATTTTATCTGGCTGCCTCCACCTTAGGCCATTTGCATTTCCTCTTTCCTCTGCCTGTAATGCTCTTCCCCAGTTACCACACTTCCTTCAGTTTATTCAGTCCTCTGCTCAAAGTGCTTAGGGAGGCCTTTTCTCTCACCCTTTAGTAAATATGTCTGTGTCTCCACATCCTTATTTATTATGTCCTTATACTGCACTTGAGGCCTGGTGCACAGATTCATGCACCAGTCGGGTCCCTCAGACTGGCCTGTGGGAAACAGGCCAAAACCGGCTCTCCAACATCCCCTGAGGAGCTCCAGATTGCCAAAGAACACAGCCCAGGCTGAGGGACCCCACCGGTACACGATGGGGGCTGGAGAGGGACTGTGGGAGGGCTCCAGGGTGTGTCTGGCCCATCTCACCCAGTCCTCATCGGCTGGACTCCAGTAGCAAGCTAACCTACTAGTCAGAGCATCTGCCCCTGGTGGTCAGTGCGCATCATAGTGATTGGTCGAATAGTCTAATGGTAATTCACTTAGCATATTTGGCTTTTATTATATAGGATTACTTTTATTACTACTTTATAGTTTTGTAAAATGTATTTTTGTCTATTCCACCCCCCCATCCCATGAGAGCAGGGCATTTTTGTTTCGTGTTGTCTATCGAGTGTCAAAATAATGTCTGACACATAGTAGGCATTAAATACACAGTATGCAATAAGAAAAAGGAAGAAGGGAATAGTGGGAACTTTTATGGATTGGTCATTCATAGAATAGAATCTTGACTGTTCCTTTGTAGGAGTCTGACACTTTAATTTCTTAAAATGGGTTTTGATTATGTATATAAAATACTCTTGTGAGGATTTAATAAGTGTTTTGTCAACCACTTGCTATGTGTCTGCCACATGAAAAGCAGTGTAAACAATAACAATAGTAATAATAGTAAATAATAACTATGATTTTTATTCTTCAGGTTGACAATTTTTAGTTGTCATTTCAAATTTCAAAAATCTCTAAAATTGTCATTTTTTAAAATTTGGAGCCATTACCTGTCTTGAGTTCACAAGAGGTTAATCAGAGTGTATCTTATATAATAAAAGGCTAATATGCAAATTTTCCCCTCGGGAGTTCTATTGGGAGACCAGGAGTTCGATCGCTCGCTATTACGTGCACTGACTACGAGGGGGCAATGTGTAACATGGCAGGCGACCAGTGGCTGTGGTGGGGCGCTGAAGGAGCGAGGGAAGAAGGAGGTGGGGAGGTGGGGAACCTGATCAGCGCTGATTGCCAGCCAGGCCTAAGGACCATGAATTACCTGTGCATGAATTTCATATACTGGGCCTCTAGTTAATAATAACTTAGGGTGACTTTATGGAAGATATGTTAATATGTTTGATTATAGAATGCTCTCTCAGACCCATCTGTGGGAAGTTACATATTATACAGCAAATGTGACATAAAAGTTTTTGCATCTGAAAATTTATCCAAATTCTCAGATACATCTGGCTCCAAGGTTTCAGTAAAGGAAAGCAGATCTGTATTAACTAGTTGCCAATCTCAAAACTTTGCCAAATGGAACTTCAAAGAACAGCATACTATTATGCCTGTCAAGTCTTGCTGTCCATGAGATTACTAGGTTTCTCAGAAAATATGAGTCCATATTTTTCTCTTTCCTAATAACCTGAATGTATGTAGAAAAAAGTTACATATTGTTGGGGAGAACTCTGCTTTAACTTGTCTATCAGTTTCCCAATCTGTTGGAAATAGAGGCAGATAATGCCAATAAAAGCATGGCAGGTAATTCATTTACAAAGGAGTGATCTTCTGAGTGGCTGTAGAGCTCTGAAATTATGAGTCCTTCATGTTAAGAAATGCTTTCTTTCTCAGAAAAAAAATTCTTACATAAAGGAATTTATATCTATCCACATCTAAAAGGATGAATCTATGTACAATATATAAAAGACTAATATGTATTAGCCTTTTATAAAAGGCTAATACGTATTTGCCTTTTGTAGGTATAAAAGTGTCCCCTTGGGAGTTTGACCAGGAGACCAGGAGTTTGATTGCTCTCTATGATGTGCTTTGACCACCAGGGGTGGTGCGGAACAAAGGAAGGCCCCGGCCGGCAGCCAGATGGCCCCGATTGGTCCTGATCACTGGCCAGGCTTAGGGACTTTACCCAGGTATGATTTTCATGCACTGGGCCTCTAAGTCTATAGAAAAAAGTCTTGCCATAGCCTTATCTTACACATTTGGGGGGTCAAACCTCTGCTGTGAAAAATGAGCCGAGTGCAATGAAGAGAGCAGTTGTAAGGCAGACAATATGTTTGTGGTGAAAATATAACTGGTGAAGAATATAATTGAGAACTTGTTGATTTTGCTTTTATCCACAACTGTTTTCCCATATGGCTTCAGTCTTAAGTTCTGCACAGGTTTTAAAATGCCTCTGCAGTTCCTCATTCTCTGTAATGGTTTCTAATGTGCTAATATTGTTTTTCTTCCTCTATGTCCCACTTGTGTGAGCAAGTACCTTCCAGCCCCAAACATGTTCCTCCTGCCCCTATCATGTGTAGTCTAATCATATATTGATGTGATTGTGTTCTGTTCCCCAGTAAAATATAATAAAAATAATCTGAGGCATACATAACTACATAATTTTACCTTTTATATAGAAAATAACTAATAAGATATATGTAATATACATATTCTTAACCTATTTTCTCTATTTTAATGTGATATACTATCATTATTACCAACTAGAGGCCCGGTGCACAAAAATTTGTGCACTCAGGTGGGTCCCTCAGCCAGGCCTGTGCCCTCTTGCATTCTAGGTCCCCTCGGGGGCCCCTTCTCCTGGCCGCTGGCACCAGTTTTCCTCCAGGGCCCAGAACCCAGGTCTTGGCTCTTCGCCGGGAGGGGCCGGCGCTGCGGGCGAGGGGCTTAGCTCTTCGCTCGCTGCTTGGGCCCCAGGGACGAGGCCAAGACTGGCGTGGCAGGCGAGGGGCTTAGCTTTTTTTTTTTTTTGCCGAGGAGAGCATGGGGTCTGTTTATTGGGGGGTCAGTCAAAGGGGGGGCTGGCTAGGGTGAGGTAGGGGAGCAGCTTGTCAGGCCCCTAAGAAACCCAACTTGAGTCCAGGGCCTCGTCTGCTTCAAAGCCAAAGTCTTCCTCCACCTTTATCTGCACGGGGGCCAGCTCCGGAGTCAGCAGGACTCCTGCCCGGTGCCCTTCTCATGGCGCTTGCCGCCTCTTCCACCCACTGGGCCCCTCGTCAGGGGCTGGGCTGCTGGCCTCTGCAGGCGCTGGCATCCTCCTGGGTGGGGACAGGCCCTCTTTCTCTGGAGGCTCTTCTCAGGGTTGCCTGGGGTGGGGGCATCTGTGCCTGGCTGCCCTCATCCTCCAGTAAGATGGTGAACTGGCTGGCCCGGTAGTCATCGCCGTAGGAGTTCAGCACCCTCATGAGGAACCTCCGCTCCTGCTGGTGTCTCCGTGTTATCCTCTGTACCTGATGGAGCCTGTTCAGGACCCGCTCGTTCACCTGCTCAATCTCCCTGCAGCGCCAACCCAGCACCTGGTACTTCATGCGATTGAGTTCCCGTTGGCGCCGCTGCTGGCTGGTCTCGAGCTGCCTCCTCCTCTTTGTCTCGCTCCCAGAGGCTGGAGCTGCCCAGACCCCCAGACATGAACTCCACTTCGGTCTCAAGCTCGCTCTCCAGGATGTGACCACCGAACAGCAGAGGCAGTGCCAGCTCCGAGCTGGGAGGTGCTGAGAACTCCTCAAAGCCCACGGCTGTCATGGTCCCCTCTCTCTGCTCCAGCTCCATTTCTCCCCAGCTCCCAGCGCAGAACTTCCAACCTAGCAAACCTCTAGGTTAAAGTGGCTCGCAAAATGACACACCCCATGATTCCATGGCCAGGCACCTGGGCCCCGGCTGCTAAGCCTCCTGGGAGTTGTAGTTCTCTATTTCAGGCCTGCCTCCTATGCCCCATCCCCACCCCAATTCCCTGCTGAAAGGCCCAGCTTACTGGTCTAATGTCACCGCCAGGCATCTGAGTCACCTCCATCTTTATTCCGGTCCCGACACCGCGCCATCTGACCATGGAGACTCTCTGCTTGGGAGGCCCGGTCCTCTCGGTGGACTCTCTGTGGGCCCCGGGGGCGTGGCGGAGGCCGGCACGGTGGGCTTCCCTCTTTGCTCTTCGCTCACCATGCTGGCCTTCACTCACTGCTCCTGCGCCTACATATGCAAATTAACCACCATCTTTGTTGGCGGTTAACTGCCATCTTTCTTGGCAGTTAATTTGCATATTGCCCTGATTAGCCAATGGGAAGCGTAGCGAAGGTACAGTCAATTACCCTTTTTGTCCTTTATTAGATAGGATACTTTAATCACTGTTTCACTTGAAAATAATGCAAAGGCATTGCAATGGTTTGTGTTCCTACTGATTTATATATTGAAATTCTAACTCCAAATTGATGATACTGGGAGATGGGGCCTTTGGGAGGAGGTTAGGTTCTGAGGACTGAGCCCTTATACTGTAAATGGAATTAGTGCCCTTATCAAAAAGTCCTAAGAGGCTCCCTTGTTCTTTCCTCCCTGTGGGACACTAGGAGAGTGTGCCACCCATGAGGAAGTGGGCTCTCACCAGACACTGAGTCTGACAGTGCCATTACCTTGAACTTTTCAACTATAGAATGTGAGGAATAGTTTTCTGTTGTTTATAAGCCACCATACGTGGCATTGTGTTACTGCATCCTGAATAGAATAAGACATTATTCTAAATCTATCTTCTGTAGGAGTTTCTATATTTTGTGATGGGTAACTCAGGTGTTGATTATAGTAATCATAGCTTAGAATATACTTAATTTTAAAACTGAATACTTTCAGTGGATAAATATGTAACATCTTCCTGTAAATATTAATGGAAACTCATGCACACACTTAAAAGTACCTATGTCCTTTTTTTGGTACAGATTCTACTAGACTTATAGCTCTTTTAGTGTACTGTGTTCCAATGGACAGTAACATCATATATTTGTTTAAGTATTTGAGACTTCCTGTGACCAGGCTTTGAAGTGAACTTTGAGTGAACACGTTGATGGTTACATTTGAAAGCATACTCACTTTGACCATAAGAAGTTTCAGGTCCATATTGCTTTTATTCAGCCCCTTGATATATTTCCAACTATGACTGAGAGCAGTGATTTCTTCAAATGGACTAAAGTCCAAAGATGTGATGCCTGGTTTATTCATTCTGTGATTATTGTGTGCAAGGTCCCCACAGAGGCAGTATATGCTTTTTAAATTACATGTCATAATACCTCATTGTTATGAGTCCAGGTAGATACTTTTAAACTAATTCTAACTTATTATGTAACTTGCTTTATTATTAAAGAATCCCAATTTATAAGCATTTTAAGAAAAATGAAGTTGTTAAATATATTTTACATGCAGTACCCACCCACTAATATTATGTATTTTATATCAAACTGTAATTACTGAATTATCAAACTTTTAAATATATTTGTTTCCTTTGATAAGCTCAAATACCTTTCAAGAATCAAAAGTCGGTACTCATGGTGCATTCATTTTATGTCACATTTTATATATAGACAAGAACTAAAAAGTACAGCTGACATAGCCGTGAGCTGGTGCTTTCACCTATTTTCCTGATCTTTGTCCTGAATGAGCAGTTCAGACATCAGGTTCACAAACTCGGGCAGACATCAGAGTCACCTGCAGGGGTCACTTAACCTGACTGCTGGGCTCTAGCCCAGAGCTTCTGATTCTGTAGCATTTCTGACAGGTTTCCTGGAGAAATTGATGCCACTGGTCTGGGTACCTCACTTCAATCACCTCCAGTACCTGTGGTGCTCCATGTTAGTGTCTTCTTAACCCAGCCCTGTCTGAACCACAAGAGAAGGAAATAATGCCCCTCCCCCCCCGCCATGCATGTGCATGTGTGTGGAGGGGAGTGGGGGAAGCACTGGGAAAATTGGAGCCTTTCTGTATCACAAAGCAGCCCTTATTCTTAGTGGACAAAAAAACAGTAGACAGCAGAGCCCAGACAAATGCAAGTTTTGACTTAAATGCTTCAGTTTTGTTTTGTTTCTATCTCTGGCCAAAATAGAGACTGTTCTCAGATGAACTGTGTCATGGATCTTTCCTTATTATGGTTATTTTCTTTTCTTGGTGATGTTAATATTTTCTCCATAAAAGAAGTTTAATTTTGAATGTTTCTCAGAGTCCTTGGCTATATTCACAGAATTATTTTTGATAATCATGTCATTTTTATATCTCCTAATTTACAAAGGCCAGTGAAAAAGGATACAAATTATTATAAGTTCCTTATATATTTTGAAATATTAACTCCTTACCAGATGTATCATTGGCAAATATGTTCTCCCATACAGTGAGCTCCCTTTTCATTTTGTTGATGTTTTCTTTTGCTGTGCAGAAGCTTTTTATTTTGATGTAATCTCATTTGTTTATTTTCTTCTTAGTTTTCTTTGCCCTAGGAGATAGAGATGTCTGAGATTTTGCTGCCTATGTTTTCTAGGATTTGTATGGTTTCATGACTTACATTTAAATCTTTTATCTATTTTGAGTTTATTCTGTGTATGGTGTAAGTTGGTGGTCTAGTTTCATTTTATTTTTTCATGTACCCATCCATTTTTCCCATCACTATTGATTGAAGAGACTGTCTTTATTCCCTTGTCTGCTCTTGCCTCCTTTGTCAAATCTTAATTGAGCATAATGGCTTGGGTTGATTTCTGGGGTTTTGTCTGTTCCATTGATCTATATGCCTATTCTTGTGCTAGTACCAGGCTGTTTTGATTACAGTGACTTTATAGTATTGTTGCTGCTATTTGTGGTTTCATATAAATTTTTGGAGTATTTGTTTTAGTTCTGTGAAATATGCCGTTGGCATTTTAATAGGGATTGCATTGACTATAGATTTCTTTGGGTAGTATGGACATTTTAACGATGTTATGATCTCACTCATATGTGGAATCTAATGGACAAAATAAACTGATGAACAAAATAAATCTAGACACAAGAGGCATAGAAACATGGAACAGTCTGATAAATCTCAGAGGGAAGGCGGGGGTAAGTGGGAAGAGATTAACCAAAGAATTTTTATGCATATATGCATAACCGATGGACACATACAATAGTGTGGTGAAGGCCTGGGGCAGGGGCAGGGCAGGGGAGGGCTAGAAAGGGTCATTGGGGGAATCTGTAACACTTTCAACAATAAAGATAAATTAAAAGAATAAATTATTATAAAATTATAGGAATATATGATAAATGCTGTAAATTCAAAGCACCATTCAGAAAATTCAGACTTTCTGTTGGTCCAGGTCATATAACGTTCTCAGAATTCCTAATACCGTCACAAACAATATTTTAAAATTGGGTCACTAGCCCAATTTTTTAAAACATAAAAGTAAACATAAGTCTATGAGCTTCAATTTTGCAATCTTAGATAATTGCACTATCACTATAAAGAATAAATACCTAGTCTCCACTAAAGAGAATCGACTTCACCAAAATAATATCTCCTAGTGTAATTACAAGCATCACATAATGAATTTCCTGAGACGATGATAATTAAATCCTAGGTTTCTTTCCACACTTAGGATTCCTTCCTTTCCCATGACAGGCCATTTTCTTTACTTTAATTCTGGGATTGTTGATATAAGAGATGGTGAAGGGAACCAAGAGAACCTGGACCCTGTACTTGTACTGTAGGGCCAGTTAAGGAATGATAACCAGTAGAAGCTTTTTTTGATGAGGTGGCAATCGATAGGAGACTTTGAGAGCAAGGAACAGCAGTGTAAGTAGATTCTGATAAGAGCTTGATAAGAGTCTCCAGAAGTGGATAGGAATTGAACTTGTTCCAGCAAAGTGGATTTTTTTTTGTTCCTGTTTCTAAGATTCTTCTTATAATTCCTATTTCCCTTTTGGCCAAGTGTGATTGATTAATTTCTTTGTCCCCAATCTTATTGTAAAACCTATCAGGAGAATGAATATATAATGGTTTTCTTTTCTCATTACCATCCTAATATTGTCACCAGAAATAACTAACATGCCATTCTGTATTATTAAGAGATTTGTTACATGAGTGATAAGGAACTAACGTTTTCCTTATCTCATTCTATAGTCCTATTTTGCTTGCAAAAGAGCTAGCTTAGATAAAAATTAGCTTTGTGCTCGAGGTGAATTCATTCTCCGAAGTGATACTATTTCAAATGCATTAGAAGAGGATTCCCCTGTTCTAAGTTCTGATGTGGGAGAATTTGTCTAATGTAAAAAAACACACAAAACAAACAAACAAACAAACAAACCTAAGAAAATACAAATGGTATTTTCAATGCATTATGCATTTAAAGGAATGAAACAGGATTCATAATGCAAGCTCTCTTTTGTATATAATAGGAAATGAGAAAAATGGGACAAAAGTCTCTACCATAAATTATATATAAAATCATTGGAAAGTTTGACCCGTGAATATGTATGTGCAAGCATGTTTGCGTATGTATTTTGTATCCTTTACAAAATAGTGGATCTACTAGATTTAGGTAAATATGAGGAGGCCACATTCAAAGGATATATTAGTACATATTATGGAATCTACAGTTTACATGAAATGTAAGCATAGAAATGTGAGGATTGTAGAAAATAACCTCTAATTTTTAAAAATCTTGTTCACATGAAGAATCCCCTTTGACTTTAAAAGGAGATTGATATTTAGATATTCAGGCAGATCTTTGCACATATTTATTATCCACATTTGTGTGTACTACAGTATAAGCAAGGTCAGCAGAGAGCTGCTGTGTGTATAGTTTTCAGAGGTGTTGCCAGACAGACCTTTTGAAAAAGGATCTTTCTGTGTGTGTACTTTAAAGGATTTGTGTGTGTGTGTGTGTGTGTTGGTACTTTAAAAGAATAACAAAGGCACGGATATATTGACTGTTTATTGGAGGCCATGATCTATTTGAGTCATGATGCACATATGGTCACTTTGCTCCTTATAAACAATGTGGTAGGATTTTTATATCATTATTTTACTGATCAAGGAAAGGTCTCAGAATAGGCCCGTGGACTGAAGGGTCCTCGGTTCAATTCCAGTCAAGGACTTGTACCTAGGTTGTAGTCTAGATCCCCAGCCCTCATTGGGGTGCCTGCGGGAGACAACCGATAGATTTGTCTCTCTCATATCGGTATTTCTCTCTATCTCTCACCCTCCCTGCACTCTCTCTAAAAATCAATGGAAAAATATCCTCAGTGAGGATTAACAATATATTTTCTTAGGTTGTAAATTGCTATAGTTTTGCAATTGTAATTATTGCACATCAAATATTTCAACAGTATGGCACCTAATACAATATCCTATATAATAAAAGGGTAATATGTAAATTGACTGAGCTACAGAACGACTGATTGCTGTGATGCGCATTGACCACCACGGGATGGATGCTCAATGCAGGAGCTGCCCCCTGGTGGTCAGTTCACTCCTACAGGGGAAGTGCCACTCATCCAGAAGCCGGGCTCACAGCTGGCTTGCACAGCGGCATTGGCGGGAGCCTCTCCTGTCTCTGTGGCAGTGCTAAGGATGTCTGACTGATGGCTTAGGCCCACTCTCCCGGGGCTCCTAGACTGTGAGGGGGCACAGGCCGGGATGAAGGACCCCACCCCCAGTACACGAATTTCATGCATCAGGCCTCTAGTACATGAATAAATGCTTTGAAGGTGTTGCTGCTAATGTTAATAAAATATGCTCATTCACATAAATACCCATTCACTTTTGTGAGGTTTTGATTAAATAGCTTCAGTGTGTAAAAATAAATAAATAAAAACTTAGGCAGAGCAGGTAACTACACCCTGTGAAACTCAATGTAACAAGTGTCTGGAATCTAGGGTCAGTGTCTAGGTTTTTAATCATTACTGGGAGGTTTGGTCACTTGATATAGATGTTAGTAACTCTAAGATAATAGATAACACTACTTGTTATAGATAACTAAGTCCATTCAACAACCATTAAAAGAAACCTAAAATTTCCAGATAAATGTACATTCATTGATATAGGGTCATCTAGATATTTTAGGAACCAAACTTTAGGGCCACCAACCTTAACTTTCTGTTAGTTATAGAAACTGTGCCCAATTAAAATGCTCCTTGGCAAGCAACATTCTTGAGTAAGGTAGGCTAATTACTGTAGGGAACAAGGAAAGAGACATGCTTTAAATCATATGGGTTGACCTCAGAAGGTGAAACAAATTAGTGCCAAGAATACAGCTGCAAAATGTAGTGAATAAGAAGGAATAAAATTTGCACTGATATTAAATCTTACTTACCGTAAAGGGCATCAAATGACACTCTACCTCATTCTTGGGTTTATTTAATGACTGTCAGAAAGTTGAATGTGCGTGAAATGTTTTACAAATTTGTCCTTACCCTATTCATATTTTCTGGTTACTTTTGTATTGCAGTTGGTGTTACTATGGTCCTATATGATAAATATCTGATTCAAATGATTTTTCAATTAAAGGCAGTTGAATTTGGCTTGCCTTCTTTGATATTTTTCTTCTCCTTTATCTGCTATATTCCACTGTGGTATGGTCACATGCAAGAAACAAGCCAGGGGATCTCAAAGTTTTCTTGAGCATAATAAAGGATGACATCATCTGACAGACCTTTTCATGATTTACATTTTGGAAAGAACTTATGCATGATGGTAATTCTCATTGCTGCTAAAAATAAAATCTTAGTAGATTTATAGTCTCCTCCTGAAAGTTTGATCTGCTCTCCAGTTCAACCAAAGCAAAGGTGGGTGATGTCTTTATAATCTGTAGAGAAGTTTCTGGAACATAGCTTATAATACACACATAAATAAGTGCACGTGTGCATGCAACATGCACATACCAAAACACACAGAGATAACCCTCACCAGAATTCTGTAAAGGGAGAAAAGGCTTTGGTTTGGCTCTTCTCTTCTAGAAACAAGAATTTTGACTCCTATAGAGAGGTAGTTGCATTCAATCCAGTCGTGTTTAGATGATAACTACATATTTCTTAACTAAGGAATGTTTGAAGACTGAAAAAGAGGATTAGTAGTTCCACCTTTATCTGTGGGGAATATAGTCTAAGACCGCCAGTGGATTCCTGAAACCATGCATATTACCAAACCCTATACCAGTGATGGCGAACCTATGGCACGCGTGTCAGAGGTGACATGCGAACTCATTTTTTTGGTTGATTTTTCTTCGTTAAATGGCATTTAAATATATAAAATAAATATCAAAAATATAAGTCTTTGTTTTACTATGGTTGCAAATATCAAAAAATTTTTATATGTGGCACGGCGCCAGAGTTAAGTTAGGGTTTTTCAAAATGCTGACATGCCGAGCTCAAAAGGTTCGCTATCACTTCCCTATATTATACATGTTACGTTTTTTCCTATACATATATACTAATGATTAAGTTTAATTTATAAACTAAGCATAAGATATTAATAATAACTAAAAATAAAATAATTATAATAATATACTATGATAAAGGTTATGTGAATGTGGCCTCTCTCTCAAAATATCTTATTATTTCTACTTACTTTTTTACTTAAAGGGAGCACTTTCCTGCTTCCTTGAGCATACCCAACTGCATCACTACTCTTGAACTTTGGGGCCATTAGTAAGCAAAATAAGGGTTACTTAAACAAGTATTCTGATACCATGACAGTCTATCTGATAACCAAAAAGGCTAATAAATGACTAATAGTTGGGTAGCCTATGCAGTGTAGTCTCAGTGGACAAAGGGATGACTCAAGCCTTGGGTTGGAACAAGCAGAATAGCATGAAATTTAATCACACTATTCAGAACAGAGGGCAATTGAAAACTTATGAGTTGTTTATTTCTGTAATTTTCCATTTAATATTTTTGGGCCCCATGTGAACAGAAGGAAGTGAAATCATGGAAAGTAAAACCACAGATAAGAGATGACTACTGTATTTTGAAAATTACAGAACCCAATCCACAAATCAGAGTTTTAAAATATTTATCTCCCCACAAATAAAAATAATATCAACTTGCCATCTTTGCTTTTCAAAAAAAGGTGATAAACCTGAAGCCACATAACTTAAAAAATACTGCCGTACCTTTTGATTGTATTCTATGTGCTGTTTGTTCCAAGAGTTGCCATCTGCTTTTCTGTGACCATTTCTCTTTCTTTAGGTCTCTATTATTAAATTTTATATATGTATGTATTGCTATGTCCCTGCTAAAAATCTTGTTTTCAACTAACGAGTCTCAACTAATTTATGAGTACCCATGGTTTCACTTCTCTTCAATAAGCTCTGGATATGCTGACTATAGTTGAGTAATGCTTCAGCTCTTGTTCTCTTTGGCAACTGCATTCTTTCTGCTCAATATGTGTTCTCCTTGCTCTGGTGATTGTATGTAGTTTTGAACTCTTTTTTTTTTATATGAAAAGTGGTTGCCTATTTGAGATACAAGCAAAAAATCGATCCTCCAATTTTCAATACCATGAAATTTCCACTTTAGCCTCATTAAACATTCCTATGGGAATAATGATTTAGAAGTGTCTCGGGGGCATTATTGCTTTAACACTTCCCATCTAATATTGCAAAAAATCCATTGTCCTATGGCTGAAGGTCCTCCATGTATAAAGTAAAACTTGAGTCTTTATGTTCAAAGCTGTGTGAAGAATTGAAATGTTGTAACACTTTTGTAGATTTTCTCCTTGTTGAGTGATGAAAGAGGGAGGGCTATGTTAATCCTTAGAGCAGTGCTGTGTAATAGAACTTTCTGTAATGATGAAAGCATCCTCTATCTATGCTGTCCAGTATGTTAGCCACTAGTTACATGTGCGATTGAGCACTTGAAATGTGGCTAATGTAAATAAGAAAATGAATTCTAAATTTTATTTAATTGTAATTAATTTAATTGACCATTTGCAGCTAGTAGCTACAGTATTGGGTAATGCACGTTTAGAGGATAACTAGAAAATTTGTCCAGAAATTTGGTTTGGAATCTATCTGTGTAGCCCTATTTTATGTTTGGGGTTCTATCATTGATTTTTAACCATATTGTTTTTAGAAAAATGCATGTTGTATACTTATAGCTGTGAATATATATGTATATGCATATCTATATTAATATCTACCTATAGATATCTACCTATTCATATTAATATAGATATATATTTGTATAACTATTCATTAGGGAGCTCAAGATGAGCATGTGCTTGTGGAACAATTACAGAATGTCTGTATATTAAGATGTAGTCACATGCCCAATTCTTTTGATCTTCCTTGAGTTACCTGTCACCTGAAGGAAGAAGAAATTAGTGAAGTGTTATCATTTACTTAGTTTTTAAATATCATTCTCACATAGACTCATTCTTACTGGTGCTATATTAAGGGTCTCCTAATTTTGATGGATATTTAGAAGACACGATCTGGAGATTCCTTTGCTATGTAAGAAGTTGTACCTGAGCTTCCCTAACCTATAGAGCATCTGGAATCATGCGATATACAGGATGTCCCCCCAAAATGTACACATACTCATTTCTGTAGATTCTTTAAATTTGAAAAATGAACTGTATGTTAACAAACACTGACTTTATAATCTCAGAGTGTGTATACATTTTTTGGGACACCCTCTACTTATATTTATGTTATAAGAATCTACCTTTTAACCTTTTAGATTCATCAGATGTCACATAATAATACATTGGCTACATTACAAAGTGTTTAAATGTGTTTGATAAGATTATGTTCTGGACTCATCACTGTATTTCATTAAAATTATCACGTTAACTTTGGACTTGGGTCTAGAACAGATTGTAGCAATATGATGCCACCATTAGAACATTAGGTAAAAATCTGTTTTTTAGACACTTGACATATGGAAGATAATGTAAGTCATTATAAATTGTGAAAATCTTCTAGCCCTTTTAGATAGTAAAATTTGTTGAATGTTATTATTGATTGAATTCTCTACTGGAAATAATGTTCAAATTGCATACCATTATATTAATAGGTAAATATGATTTTTTTCATTGAGTTAGAAAATGGTCATTTTACTTGTTCCTAATAATTTTGTTCTCTTTATTCTTTTGTTTTTTATAATGCAATATGTGATTATAGGTTTAAATACGCTTAATTGTTACTGTTAAGAACCCTAACAAACTGAATACAAGAGTGTAGAAACATTTACTTTAAAATAAAATATAAAAGACATTTATTTTTACTATCATTTTAATTTTGTGAAAGTACTGGCAAATGCAATAAGATATGAAACAAAAATATTAGTTAGTGAGTAAGAGGAAATGAACAAGTTTCCATTTGCAGACTAATTTTGTTTTCCATAAGGAAGTTTAGAAAACAAACTAAAATACTATTAACTTTTACACTTTAATAAATTTACCATGTGCCAACAAATGTAATGTATTGATTGAGATTGCAGACTCTATAATTAGACTTGTTGATTTCAAATATCACAAGAATGTGTAATTTTGGGTAAGTCACTTTCTCTACTCATCAATTCCATGAGCTATCAAATGGAGATAAGAATAGTATTTACTTTATAGAGTTATGTATATTAAATGGCCTGATTCATGTAAATTAGCAAAGTGTCTGGTGCATAGTAAATGTTCAATAAATGTTAGTTTGTTAGGAAATTATTTATCATTGTTGTTTTTATTTAAAAAATATAGAGGGAAATGATTTCACTTACAGTAGCAAAAATAAGGAAAATATAGAAGTGTGAAAACTTTAGTTCAAAATACTTAATAAAAAATTAGGAATTTTAAGTTTTTGTTTTTACTAGACATGAAGAAAGACTGTACTTGACATATACTATAAATTCTATAACAACTTTTGACTTAAAGGAGGTATAAATAATTAGCCAAGAGTGGATATAAAATAAAATACAGTATTCAATTAATAAAAAAAGAAGGCAAAAAAAGAGGAATGAAATTCCTCTTCTATTATCTGGAAGAGATTGTAGAGAATTGGTAAAAATTCTTTCTTAAATATTTGGTAGAATTTCCTGGTGAACCCATCGGGGCCTGGTGTTTTTGCTTTTTTTCCTCTTTTTGATTATTAATCATTGATTCCATTTAAAAATAAATATAGTCCTATTCATGTAATCTACTTCTCTTTGTTAAAGTTTTGTTGATTATATTTTTATATAACTGACCTATTTTATCTAAATTATCAAACCTGTGGACAATACATTGTTCATTCCTTTCTTGTTAATTGTACAGTGGAGCAGTCGTTATGTTCTTTTTCTATTTTGGAAAATTATTTTTTCTCTATTTTTTTTGTTAGTCTAGCTAGATATTTTTGAATTTTATTGTTTTCAAAGAACCAGCTTTTGCTTTAATTTTTTTCTATTAATTGCTGTTTTCAATTTCATTGGTTACTGTTCTAAGTTTTATTTGTTCTCTGCTTACTTTGGACTTAATTTTATCTTCTTTACTTAAGGTGGGAGCTTAGATTATTGATTTTAGAAAACGTTTTCTTCTAGTGTACATATATTCAAGGCTATGAATTTTTCCTTAAACACTGCTTTTGATGCATTCCTCAAATGTTGATAAGTTTTATCTTCATTTTCATGTAGTTCAGTGTTTTTCTCTTGAGATTTCTGCTTTGACCCATTGTCATATAAAAGTGTGTTGTTTACTCTCCAAGTGTTTGGGGATTTTTCCAGCTATTTTTATTGTTATTTATTTCTAGTTTAATTCTACTGTGTTATGAGAGCAGATATTGTGTGATTTGTATTCTTTTAAATTCATTAATGTATATTTTATGGCTCTGAATGTGGTTTATCTTCGTGAATGCTCCATGTGAGCTCGGGGACATGTGTATTCTGCTGTTGTTGGGTGAAATATTCTATAAATGTCAATTATATCCAATTGATTGATGGTGCTGTTGAGTTCAACTATGCTCTTACTACTTTGCTGCCTACTGGATCTGTCAGTTACTGATAGAGCAATGTTGAAATTTCCAGTTGTAATAGTGGATTCATCTATTTTTCTGTGCAACTCTATTAATTTTGTCTCACATATTTCAATGCTCTGTTGTTAGGTATGTACACAATAAGAATTATTGTCTTAGAGAATTGATCCCTTCATCTTTTTGTATAAACTCTCTTTATTGTTAATAATTTTCTTTGTCTGGAATTTGGCTTTGTCAGAAATTTCATCTTTTTTTTGGTTAATATTTACAAACGTGGTATATCTTCCTTCATCTTTTTACTTTGAAAATATATGTGTCTTTGTATTTGAAGATGGTTTCTTGTAGACCACATATAATTGTGTCTCATTTTTCTGTTTACCCTGACAGTCTCTTTCTCTTCATTGATGTGTTTAGACATTGACATTTGAAGTGATTATTGCTATATTGGATTTATATATGCCTTATTTTTTTTGTTTTTTTTTTCTTTGTTGTCCTTGTTCTTTGTTTCTGTAATTATCTTCTATTTTGGGGGACCTTTTTAATTTTAATTGAATATTTTATATAATTGCACTTTCTCTTCTTTTTCAGAATATTAATTATACTTCTCTTCTTTTACTTTTCTTGTGGTTGTTCTCAAGTTTGCAATAGACATTTATAGTAAATTCAGTTTCACGTGAATTAATCCAAGCAAGAAGCTCTAACATACACTAGAGTTAATGAATTATTTCTAGTTTAATTACTCAACAAAAAAGCAACTGAAACGTACTACATGCAAGGCATTATGCGACGTGATGAGGATATGTACAGTAATTTGGTTCAGTTTTTCACATGTTTGGGAATGTATTCTTTGCCAGTGACTAAGTGCTAGAGATTCAAGGGTAAATTCAATGGTAAATGTGATACAGGTTTAGCTTTAGGAGTTTATAGGTTTGTGAGAAAGATACATGAAAGTATCTTATATTGGTAAAAGTGCAAGGAAAGACTTTGATAAAGGTGTTGAAGATGCACAGAGGAGTCCAAGACGTTATTCCAAAATTGCTAATAATCCAAATGGAAAATAACAAAAACACCAAAAATGTGATATTGTTGATGATGATAATCAATATTATTTATTTCAAGCTTAATTTGTTACTTTTAACAATTCTCCTAGCACAGGAAATAAAGTATTTTGTTTTCCATTTTACTAGCAGACTAAAGGTTTAAAAGATTAAAGGACTTGGTGAATAGAAAAGATATACTATGTGGCAAATTAGAGACTAAAACACAATCACTTGACTCTATGGCTCTTCCCATACCAATTAGAAAATTGTTAGGAGGAATTAATAAATTTGTAATAACATAGAATGTATATAAATGCCAAATGCAGAAATCTGATTTATGATTATAGATCAAGTAAGAAATCAGTGAGGACTGAAGCATTCTGGAAAGGCTTCATTGAGAATAGGAATGGGAATAATTGAGATCAATGGAAAAATGGTGAAAGGTATTTCATGAATGAGGAATGACATAGCTAATAGGGTCACAGACTCTCCAGATGTCTTTAGGAGACAACAAATACACATCTTTGAAGAGGTGGAGGTTTTATAAGGAAGGTGAAAAATATAGTGGAGAGAGTGACCATTAATTGGTATAAAAATTTCATTGCCTTTCAAGAGTGAGCTTAATTATAACAAAATTGCTTAAATATTCACATTGACTCTAATTGTTCAAACACACATGAACAATTTATTCATGCTGCCGTTAAATGGCTAGCTAACCTGGTAAAGTCATCTATACCAAGACACATCTTTGTCCACTTGTATTGTCTTGGTAGCTTTTTGTCTTTCTGGGACTACTTGCTTTATAAATAAAATATTCCCATATTGAAGAAGAGCTTTCTGCCACTATCTGCCCAAAAGAAGACATGTTTATCTTTTTAGTTCCAGGAAGTCTATATTTTAGCAAAGAAACCCATTTTGCCATCTCTGAAATAAAGATATAACAGAGAACGTCCAGCTATCAAGAATATAACAATGAAGTCTGCCTTCCATTTCTGGAGCCTCATTTCAGTCAGCTTGACCAGTAAATAGTTTCTGTGCCTCTATTCCAGGTTTCTTTTCTTTCTTTTTGTCTGTGAGGCATCCCTTGATAAAACTATAGGTAAAACTCAGATTTATCACTGACCTTTTCATTTCTTCCCTATTCCTGACATTGATCATAGGAATTAGCAATCCTTATTCTCTCTATTGATTTCTATGGTCCAGTCATTGATCTCAAAGTCAAGAAATATTGGCTTATGTGCTTCTCAGTAAGTAACAGATCTCAGCGATCGAAATGAGACATTCTTAGAAATGGAAAGCTGGCCCCATGCCTTTCTCTTTATCAAGGCAGAGAAACTTTTGGACCAGAACTAACACGGCTCATCTGACACACAAAAAAGAAGCCTTGCCTTAATCATCTTTATTTAGGGCTTGATTTGATATTGAATTTCAAGTTTTTGTTTAGGCTAATAACTACCTTTGCCCACCCCTCTACTCAAGAAAAGGAGGATGAGGTGATTGTTTTCATTTTCATAAACCTTCAGTGATCCATACTGTTTTACGTAAAGGGAAATAACCCTCTTCTCTGTCCACTATAAGCCAGTGTCATTGCCAAGGACCTGCGCACCTCTGGGAATATTTTGCCTTAGTCACGAGCTGGGGACAGGAGTGAAAGTTAATCCCTTAGCAACTACAAACAAACCGTGTACTCTACTGGACAAGAACCTTCTGCCTCACATCTTTTTATTTTATTTTTTTTTACTAGAGGCCCGTTGCAGGAAGATTCCTGCAAGAATAGGGCTTCCAGTGGCTGGAGCCAAGCAGAGAGGGGAGCGAAACCAGCTGAGGCAGGCTTCGATCCCGCTCCGAGCTGCTCCTGCTGGGTTTCCTCTCCCACTCCCAGGCCTCCCAGGAG
>NW_006294654.1:3044129-3058191 GCF_000327345.1 Myotis davidii | reverse complement strand
TTCACAACATAGTTACTTAGAGTTGCAGCTGAGAGGCCAGCAAGTCAGGCGGGGAACGTTGTAGTCCTCCGTCACTGAAGCAAGCAAGCCTCCCTGTTAGCATCAGCTGCCTGGCTGCCTGCCGCCATCTTGGCTGCCAGTTAATTTGCATATCTCGCTGATTAGCCAATGAAAAGGGTATCGGTCTTACGCCAATTACCATTTTTGTCTTTTATTAGATAGGATGAGCGTTTTTTCCACTGTCTCACATCTTTGATGTACCAGTAGCCTAGTGAGTAAACTATATAAGCAGAGATCTAATCCACCCTTCCCCTGGGACCCTGAACAAGCTTCCTGATGATGGCCACCAAAACACTTGCCATGTTTTGAGAAGAAACATAAAGATCTCTGACACATAAGCTAATGTGGGGATCCTATGGAATCCCAGTTGTTGACTTTAAATCAGTTAGTCCTGAAATTATGTTCAGGTCTGAGAAGTCCTTGGAAGGCCTTACATGTGATTCCTCGGCTAGATCAGGTACAACTGAGTGCTGGTGACTTTGCCTGTTGACTGAATTGGTTGAATGACTCACTCTAATCTCTCAGTTTAGATGCATTGTATTGGTACCATCTTATTTAAATGTATATGAAGATTTCAGGTAAGGGCTGCAACTTTTTATTTCCAATGGAGCTATAGTAAATATATTCAATTTAGAACCAAATTCAAATTGCTTATATGCACCTATGAATATCAATATTTAAACTGCATCTAACTTTTACTCTCTAGCATTAAAAATTCAAATATAGACTATGAGATTTCCTCTCTGAAAATTAGGTAAAATGGATTTAATGCTTTATTATGTTCTGAATTAGAGAATTTGTGTGCATGTATGGGTGCACGTGCAACATTTCCAAAAGGGAAAATGGGAAAGAACATATTCAGTTTTGTTCTCGTAAGTAAAAACCAGCTGATCTGATGTTGCAAATTCATGGAAAAGAATTATCTCATGCTTTGAACAATTTTAGTACAAAAGATTAATTTTTCATTACATACTAAAAGTTAAAAACCAGGAATGATAACTGTTTAAGTGTAACATTTGCTTATTGAATTCTGTGATGTGAAAGAATAATGTCAAGGCATGTGGAAGGACCCAGGGATTCAAATCCCCCATCACTTCAGTTGTTATCTGCAAAGTTATTTACTAAGCTACATTAATGTATTCCAACTGCTAACATACCATTTAGAAACTTTGGCTGAACTTTAAATTTATTATGGAAATGAATATGATCTCTTTTTAGAGAAAACTAGTACAGAGGTGGATTAGTCAATAAGGTAGAATTTAATAAGTTTTATGTCATGACCCCTTTTGATAATATGATCCTCTCCCTAGGGGTGAAAAACATACATATAGATGGTATTTTGCATTTAATTTCAAGATGTTCACAGGTCCCTGAAGCTCTTTACTCTGGGTTAAGAACTCTTAATCAAATGAATAGAACATGGGATTATAAATCAGAAAACTTAGATTCTTATCTGACTTTAATGCTGATGAAATGTGTGACCTTGGATAAATTATGTATTTTTTGTGCATTAACATCTTCATCTATAAACATGATTGCTAATGTTGGTAATAATTTATTCCTCAATATAGAAAATTTCTGGCACTCTGGAGGCATATCACCATATAAATCCAAGATGATATCATTATTAAAAGTAATGTGTGGCCCTGATACTGTGTTCAATAAATGACAACTTTATATGTCTACATATATTTGTTTTCTTCTTTGCACATTAGAGGGATAAGCCTCAAATTAATTTTGTTTCTAGGGATTTCCAGTCTTACTGAGGCCTTCCTATAAATATCAAATTTAGGGGAAAAAACCTATTCTAATGTTGAATTGATACAAAGATGATTAATAGCATCCGCACTTGATTATCATCAATTGCTTCCTAAATCTTGGTTTAAAAAAAAACGCTGTAAGACTTTCACTAAATTGCCCTATGGCACTTCAATCAAAGGTTTCTTTTGGATCATTAAAAGTTATAGATCTTGTTTAAAACTGAAATCATGTGGTTTCATTTAAGGAATTTCAAATTGATGCCAGACATTAGCATGACTTGAAATCATTTCATTTGAAGTACAGCCCTACTGCATTTGGTCTCAATTTTCCTATCTGTCTGATTTCAGACAAGGAATGGCCATGGCCTTCATGGTCTTGTCTATAATTTAACATATCCCTGGGATCTTTCCATGTTGTCCAGATCCTAGAAGACTGCTCTCTTGCCAAATTTACTCCCTTAGTTATGTGTCTTTCTTTATTGACTAAATCAGGGCAGGTAAAGATGAAAATTGAATATGTTAATGCAACACTCAATCACTAAGAATAACACAAACCAGCTAGTTAGTGGAAACAGAGATGCTTTGTGGTAGGAAGTGAATCAAGATTTGGCTGGGGTAACTGATCATTTTGGGGGCAGTGAAATATAAACAATTGTAAATGGGATGTTTGAATGTTGAAATCATCTTAATGAGTTATTAACAAATCCCAAGTGCTATAAAAAGCATTGGTAGATATGAAACTCTGGTTTAAGGGTGTATGGAAATGATTCATTCTTCCTTGTGGTTCTTGAAATGCTACAGGCTCAATGGCAAGCTGCCTGATTATTGTTGGCGCTTTCTATATTTCATTTCAAATAAAGATAATAAACCACAAAGTTAAGGCCATGTTCTATAAACTTCCTCTGAATTAAAAAAAAAAAAGAAAGCTAACATATGCTTTCCACTACCCTAACTATCTTGAAGTATAAGAATGTATTATTCTTTTTTATTGGGGAAACAAAGGGCAAAGATATTTTCTTGTATTTTTCCTGATTGTTAATATATTTCTTCAAACTTTAAACTATTAACTGTTTGATATATAGCATATCCAGAAAAAGAGAGTGGTATAATTGTCTAGTAGAATCATTATTTGTAAGCTCAGGATTTATTAAAGAAATTATTTTGCTAAAAAATTCACAATATGAGAATGGGCATGTAGTTGTATACTTCTATGTTAAGTAAAGTACACTATGTTGTTTTTTCCCCCTCATAACATTGATTATACCTATAATGTAATAGGTACCTTTGTTACTATCTGTTTAATAATTTCTGTTTCTCTCATTTATAATATAAATGGAGATCTGATCATGTTCATTTTAGTTTAATATTTTCTGGAATTTAACAATGTCAGTCAAAGAGGAAATCAAAGTTTTTGACTGTTACATGAATGAATTTTGGATTTTTCAAAAATTGTAGGCAAAATTACATATTACTAAGAATAAATATAATCTTTTAAAAATTATATTACAAAAGCTTATTAGGGTCTAATTAGCCTTTTTCAGCAGTGTGCTCTGCCTATATAATTATAACATGATTTTAAGATGTCTACTCTCTATGAGTTTTTCTATTGGATCCTGACCCTTTTAAGACTGCTTCTTGCTGTGAAGGGAAGTATGGAAATGATCTGCTGAAAAAGAGCATTAATTAGATATAGTTCACAAAAACTCCACTTTACTGATGACAACGTTTTGCAACTGTTTCTAATGCTCCTACTTCAACATGTTCAGTATTCAGTACTCTTTAATTTGTCATTTTTTTACGCATGGATACCTACTTCACTGTGTACTTTCTTGTAATTTTTGAGCTTTCTCCTTCCTTCTATTAACTTTGTTGGAACTGTCTCCTGACATGGCTTATAAGCTCCTCAGAGAACTGAGCTTCACCCTGACCTCACCAAAATAAAATGGCTTTTTCAAGTGACATCACTGTCACTTTTTGTTATATCTGTTGATTCTTGTATGAATTGGCCCCTTCGACACCCCAGTAAGTTCATGGTGTGGCATCACTCTATTCCATCTGGGCATGACGCCTGGTGGCATTAACTTTAGTTCAGGCACTTTTTAAACTGCATTTTACAATGAATGGTTGCCTTGATTTTTCTTAAAAAAAATATTATTTTCATGTACTTTCCCCATTTAGTCCTGTGAGAATGATTTATTTCTCTCCCTTTTCCAAGAAGAGAATGCAAATTCATCTTAATTTTAAAACATATTAAAATATAACAAGTACAATGAATATAAAAATGTTCACAAGTGGGGCTTGACAAAGATAATTTTTTGTTTCCTGTGCTTTTTACCCAATTATAAGAACAGTGTTTATGAGTTCAAATTCTTAAGAGTATAAAGACCGAAGATGAAGTAGTAATTGCCAACTAGTAAGTAATAGATTAAAAGCATACGAGAGGTTTAAAGTGCTTTGGTGTATAAAATAATGAACTCTGGTATTAGTGTAAAAAAGTAAATTGCTGAAATCATGCCATTTTAATTCTTTCTTAGAAATAGCTGTCACATTGAGTCAGTAATGTTTTGATCGTTTTCCTGTCTTTGGATGAATATGACATTGTTTTTTCAAAACCCCTCAGATAGTATAACAAAGAGGCTCATCTAACAGAAACAAATTGCAACTTTTTATCTACAAAAGCAACAGAAAATCGTGGTCTTTGTGATAAAGAAATGCATCCAGATCTCCTTTTGGCATGTAGAAGGGCACATATTTCTACTGAACATTGTCAGTACAGAGGTTTGCAGAGGTCCTCAAACTTTTTAAACAGGGGCCATTTCACTGTCCCTCAGACATTCCACACATGCGCACTGCGGGCCTGAGATGAGTCGGCTGCTAAGCAGGACAGGCAGCGGCAGCAAAAACACCCGGCGGGCCGGATAAATATTTTCGGCGGGCTGCATGTGGCCCGCAGGCTGTAGTTTGAGGACCCCCTGGTCTAGAGAGTAGGGAAACTATAAGTGGGCTTATCTTTCTTTCTTCCTTAACTACTTTTAAGACTTGTTTTTGAAGGTCCAATATCTCTTTTAGCTAAGGAACCTCGTTTGAATGTTAGGGCAAGCCTGAACTTGGGTGGAATACCTCATGCCCTTCGGCAATTCTGTCACCAGTGATCATTTTTTTTTGTACTAAAGTTAATATTCAGGCTACAGTTTTAAATAACATTCCTATTTCTGACACTCTGTATAGCCAATACAAGTAATGTCTACAGTTACTTCATGCCATGAGTAATTTATTCTTTCACTAAAATTGAGTTAAGAACAATCATAACAACATCTAGCGTAAGCGTATCATCTTCCCTATTATAGTGCATAATGGAAAGATAATTTTTGAAATCTTGGAATGTTGGAGCCCCTGATACAGTCTCCTATCTCTAAGGCAGAAATCAAAGGAAATTTAGCAATTCTTTATTTCCCATAATTTAAAATGGCATTGACTCAGAATATTTGTAAGAATTTTCCAAGCACCAGTTTGCAAGCTATCCACTCTCATGTCATACCTGTACTTCATTCAAGGATTATTTCTATACAACAGGGTGATACTAGATCTTAAAAAAATTATCTCTTTGAGGAAATAATGATACTGATAAATTGTTTGCTGCAATGATCTTAGAGTTCTTTAAAAATAAGTCTGCTATTAAAAAACATATGTGATAATGAAGCAATTGGCGCAAATTTTATTCATTTACTACCATTATAGCTCTACCTAAAATGTCTATAATTAACCTGCTCTAATAAGCATTTATTAAGCACTAAGTATATATCTAGTAATATATAAGGGGAAAAATACAAAACTGACCAAAAACACTCTGGTTGAGAAATTAGTGTATCAACTCTACCTAGTCATATTTCATTATAATTGTTATTAACATGTTGCTTTGCAATATATGGAGTTTGGTTCTCATATTATTAATATTTACTTTTTTAGTTTTCTTTCACTAGAAAGTAATATTCCATTAGTTAGTGCAGAATAACTTTCACTTGCATAATTTGTATACATATTCTTTTAAAATGTTGCACAAGAAAGAGTATGGGTAATTCTATGTAACAGTATAAAGGAAGAGATGAAGAAGAGTCTAGTGAATTATTTCAAAAAACAACTCTCTGATATTCTCAGTTATGGTTAAAAGATAAACACAGGAGCCCTAGCCAGGTTGCTCAGTGGTTAGAGCATCAGCCTGCAGACTTAAGGTTTGCAGGTTTAATTCTGGTCCAGGGCATGTACCTGGGTTACAGGCTTGATCCCGGCCCCAGTTGGGACATATGCAGGAAGCAATCAATCAGTGTGTCTCTTTCACATTGTCTCTCCCGCTTCCTTCCACTCTCTCTGAAAAATCAATGGAAAAACATATTCTCTCGTGAGGATTAACAACAACAAAAAGATAAACACACGAATAAAAAAACACAAACCTGTATTGCCCTTGACATGCACAAACCATTCCCCTTAGCTAACATAGCCTTAATTACGTACTATTTTGAAAATATGTGTTTATATAATTTTGGTCAATGTAATGAGTGATTCCATGTTACCAGTTGTGTTGGACATGAAATAATTATTATTTTTACCAAATTGTAATGTGGATGAATCCTCTGATATATTGAATTCTCATACCCAATTAGCCCCATAAAAGGTGCATCACATACCCAATTGGCCCCATAAAAGGGCTGAGGAGCCCTTCACTCTCTATAAGCCTGAGGACCTACCTATACTTGCCAGCTATTAACCAGACTAATAAAGGACTTTTGTTTGTAATGATTGCTTTAAGGAGCAGAAAGTGATATTCCCGTATGTGATGTATATAAGCGAATACAAAATATGGCAGGTTAAGCTACAAATAGAAATATGTCATTTGGTGTGAAGTTATTCCATTAAATTTAGATAGTATTGTTTAGGGCAGGACTTGACTCATAATTTAGAGTGTTCCATGCCTGAGAAATTTGGCACATCCAGATGTTGCAATTACCAGTTTAGAACAGTATCATTCTTTCGTACTATCTTTTCAACCTGGCCTTCATGGGGGTCAGGACAAACAAGATGCACATCTTACAAGTTTCTTAAAGTAAGTGAAGGTAAATTTAGATTTATTATTACAAATAATATCTGGAAATCGGTGTGGTGCAAATAATTATGAAATAAAACTTCAAAGTATTTTTGGAGGGGCTGCTCAGAAATGCATTCATTCTCTGGAAGTAATATTTATGACATCGATGCTAATAAACTAATTGACATCAAACTTTGCACATGATACCAAATAATTTTCAAATTCAGAAACTACTTGGGTTCTAGTTCATGGGCTATGTGAAGTAACTACATACCAATGTTTCACAGTTTATTTCATTTTCCAATTATTTTCTTTTTCTTTCATGCTTACTGATTTTATTCTTAGGATATAAAAATGTTCATTTTATAAAGCCTAGGAAAATGCCACTCAGTAAAAACTCACTGTCATTCTTCATTTGCAAATAACTTTTGTTTTGCTGTTTCCTTTTCATTCTCCCTTTCAAAGATGACTTGTGTTTTATTTATGTTAACTGTGTTTTATTTATGTTGACTTCATACATAAAAAAGTAGGTTTGCTGGGTCGGAGTGTTTTCTCTACAGCTCTCCTTCATTAAAGGTTTGAGCTCTTGTGCTACTATCTTTCTCACCCCCCCTAGTCTGGCCATTATCCTGGGTGATGTAAATTATCTTTGGATTCCTAGTCTCTAGTGAAACTTCACCTTTTGCCTTTTGCTCCTGTGGTCACACATTTGTCAACACCTCAAACTGGTCCAACTCTAAAATGTTACATAATGAAAGAAGAACAACAATAAACGACTTTAGGGACATAACCTCTCATTCTCCTTATTTCATTCTTGTTGTGTCTTTTCTCTCTTCTCCTTCCCTCTCACCTTTCCGTTGCCCCTCCCTCCTTCTCTCCCTTTCTACCCGTCTTCACATGATATGCTTCTGCTCTCACAGGACACTCTGTGCTTTGATTCTCTAATTTTCCCTGTAAGCCCTCCTCTGCGTCCCCTTGATTCCCAAATCAATTTATATTTTCTAACCCAAGAAAATTATCTGTTGTGAAGGGTTGTTCTGTGCCTTATAGGATGTTTAGACTTCCTTGACCTTTGTCCACCAGATTCCATTAGTAGCTCCCTCTCAAGTTGTGACAATAAAAAATGCCTCAAGACATCGTCAAATGTCCTTTGGGAAGCAATATTGCTTCTCTGAAAACTCATAGCATCAACCATGTTTTTCTTGCCAACATCCTATGTCTATTTACCCACTGTCTGTCTGTTACAATTGCCTGGAGACCCAGCAATACTGAGAAACCCAGGGGCCCTTCCTCTTTATTCCTGTTCCTGGGTTTCGGAGCAGTGCTTAAGAGTTCACACAGTGGTGTCCAACTTCATTGCTGCCTAACTATCTTTCTTTGTTTATTGAAGTTCCACTCTCCAATTCTCTCTCTATAGCATCTATTTAGATAATTCTATACTCTTCTTAAGATTCCCTTTGTGCCCCTCTTGTCAAAACTTGGTGGGAGAATAGCCAGCTAAATTTTGCCTCTAAATGTCTGTCATTTTCAGAGAGTTGGTCGTATGCTGGGCAGGGCCACAGCCCTGAGAGAGACCGTTATGAAAGACAAGGCTAGTGGCTTTCCCCATTGATCACAAGTTGGCCCCTGTAGCACTAGCTGTAGATAGCATTGTGAATGATGACTCTAGCAGAATACAGAAAGAAAAAAAATGCTTTGGTTTTCATATTTGTATTATCTATATTTCTTCCGAAAGTTTTTGTTTTATTTTTTATAATTTTAATGTAGAGATAGATTCTTCTCTCTGAAGTATCTCCCGACTGAGTATATATTTTTAATATTGAATCAATGAACCATTCCCCAAATCAGTTAAAAGAAAAAAAAATTGAGAAGGAATGATAGTTGAAGAATTAATGGGGGTATATTTAAAAATTTCAGAAAATAATAATATAGAGGTTGGAAATATCTGAACAGCCTGAAATTCACAAACTATTTTAATATTTTAGGTTTCATTTTTTTGTCAGTTTATAAAGTCTTTTTATAGATATTTGCCTCTAAGTTTCATTAAATGTTAAATCTTCTATTTTTGTAATAGATATATCTCCTTACTCTTTTTTATGTTTCATTCTTCCATCAATGCATTATTTGTATTAGAGCTTTTGATAATTTCTGAATTAGGAAAATAAACTAGTATTATCCACTTCTATAATTTCCTCCTATTTCCCTTTGAGTTCCTTATGTATAAAGTTTTTGTTAAACTTATTTGATTTTATTTGCAATTTTAAATGTTTATTCTTGATGATTTTTTTCTAATGGGGGAGTAAATGAAGTAACTGTCTATAAAGGGAAGGCTTTGATTTCATGTGAAAAAATATTGTCTTCTAAAATATATAAATACATTATAAAATTATAAATATTATTCCACACATTCTCTTGATATAAAATCATGAGTATTATAATGATAAGTTACATATAATCATATCTTACATAACTACTCTAGCAAATGAACATTTTTGGCTAAGCTATTCCAATCTTAAGCTTTTTGTCTCATGGATCCTGTACTAAGGGCAAAGCCCATTGCAAAAAAAATATTCCTTTTTTTAATAAATTAATGCCAAACCTTTTAGCTCTTTGGAGATGTCGTTTTATTAGAAAGGAAATTGGCCTTGTCTATTGCCTCTCTGTTTTTGCTATTCTTAATGGATTTTCATGCTTGTGAAAATGAGATACTGGCAGGACTGGAATGAAAGGGAGGATATCAGGCCCATTTCCTCCTCTGACTCTGCCAAGCCAGTTTGCACTCTTACAAGTAAATCCTCCTGCTCTTCCACACAAGAGCCTCTCCTGTGCAGAAAATTAGGACAGCATCTGAGGAGGTCTAGTACAAGGACAACTGTCCACTAGGGACCAAGCTAAGACTGGTGAACCAATTTTCACTTGTGAACAATGCCAGAATCAACCCATATGTCTCCCATGGTGAAGCACTGTAGTGCGTCATTGACCCACTGTGCCAGTTAGCAGCTTCTCTCTGCTCCCTGTCTTGTGAATTAACATCTCAGCTGCTACCATACCAGACCCTGCGTTTATTTCTGCTAGGAATGCTGCTGAATGAATAGCAGTTCTCTATAACAAGTAATCAGGCCACAGCACTTTCAAATTTTCAACTGAAAGCAATACCAATTTGCTATTCAGTCCTAGCTTATCATCATCATTAGGTTGGGAAATCACAATTTGGAGGCTCGTTGTAATGTGTTGTCAACCTGATATCTTGTAATTTTAATATGTCTGTGGTTAATAATTAATTGCTTTAACTCAGTAGGTGGGATCTGAATTTGGCTCCAAAAAAGAAATCCCTCTGAGCAGAAATACCCATTGAGACTCCAACATCTTGCGAAGCACCCCCCACCCCCACTCAATCAACCTCCTTGCCTTCTTATTTAAATGATCTGCCATATAATGAAATCTGGATCAAAAGCTCCAGGCTTAAAATAACAAAAAGCTGCTTCTGGGTGAAGAGTTTGGATCCAAATCAAAATGTTTCTGTGCTCTGGTCATTATCACATGCAGTTAACTGCTGGGAAATACTGATGTTCAAAAGATTTGGGGGGAAAAGGCACCTGCTTTCTCACGCTGGTTTATGTTTGTCGTCTTGATAAAAATGCAAGGCAACATATGCAGAAATTGTGCAGGAACGTCATTCACATGGTAATTCCTTTGTATTTGAATAATTTCTTTTCAGGTGCTGGACTGAATGCCAGACTGGGCAGATCTGAGCATGTCTGTGCCTTAAGTTCTTCTATGACCATATTTTAGTGTGTTCAGGTTTTTGATCAAAGAAAACCACTTTGTCAAGTCTTCACAATGCAGGTGCTGCTGCTTGGGTTTTTCCTAGGTCACAAATCATAATGTGAAAAGGTTTCTCATATTTTGTCTGATGAATATTACTAGCCATATACTAGTAGTCTGTATGACCTCTCTAATTCTTTCTCTCAGGCATAATTTTTGGTTTAATACTTTTAACAGGTAGAAGAATATATAGGTAGACTCAAGGATGCCTACACTAAGTCAAGCCTATGATAAATTTAAATGAGACTTCTCACTGCAAGCTCCAATTATATTCTGCATTTCTCTAATATTAGGTGCTCTTACTGCGTGTTCTCACAATCTCTACCTGCCTGATGTTGAAATTTAGGAATGCTAAGCATTATTCTATTTCTCTCAAGAGAAACTCAAGATTCTTGAAAAGTTATTCTGGGAGTATACATAATTCTTTAGAAAATCTGAATTATATAAAAACAGGGAAAATTATGTAAAAGTCTGGAAGATATATTTTACAGAGATAGCTTGAGGGCTTAATCTCATATTCAGTAATAATCAAGTACTAGTGACTTGCTTGGAGCTCCATGTTGAACAGGATGGAGAGAGGCTGTGTCCAATCTTCGAATGCTTAACTTCTTTGAAAACTCGTAAATGTTTGTCAGTGGGCACAAGGTGGAAATATCAAACTTATGCTCCACAAGCCTACTCTCTGACCCTAGAAAACAGCTTATGATGGAACCTGTGGCGATTTGCATATGATAACCAGCTGGTAAAAACAGCATTTCAAAGTTTAAATAAATAAATGTTGGTTTTTCTAAATTCATTAATATCTCCTTTCAAACAAGTCTTCTCAAGTCCCAAAGATCCTTTAGATAGAGCCAAATTGTTCTTTTTTTTCTGCAAGAAGCACCTTTATATATATACTAGTGGAGCGGTGCACAAAATTAATGCATGGGGGGTGTCCCTCAGCCCGGCCTCCACCCTCTCTAATCTGGGACCCCTCGGGGGATGTCTGCCTGCCAGCCTACTCGCCCCCAACTGCCCTCCCCTGCTGACCTTATGGCCCCCAACTGCCCTCCCTGGCTGGTCTCCTGGTCTAATTAGCATATTACCCTTTTATTAGTATAGATTATTAGCATAGATGTAAAGTCTTATAATGTAATCATACTAAAGTATTTGGTTTTAAAAAATTATTTCTATGTAAGGCTTGATGTTTGAGGCTATTAATTCATAGGTAACTTGTTAGCCAATAAAATATACTACCAGTATGGCAGTGGATTTGTTTCTATAAGGAGCTCAAAATAAAAGCTCATATTTGATGCTATATAAGAAATGGTGTATTGGAGCCAGCTTATACCAATTTAGGGTACTTCTAAGGCTTAGGAAGAGCCACACCCAAGGGGCCAAAGACCCGCATGTGGCTCGAGAGCCGCAGTTTGCTGGCCGCGGGTTTAGACCATGGATCGACAAACTTTTCAGTAAAAGGTCAAATAATAAATATTGAAGGCTTATTGGCTATGGAGTCTGTTCTTGTTGCAACTACCCTAGCTTGTTATTGTGTCAAAGCTCATATGCAATACATTAATGAATGGGTGTGGCTGTGTTCCTGTAAAACCATATTTATAAAACTCTGGCCAGCCCCCTAGCCAGAGTTAGGACTAAAGAAAGTAATAAAAAAGTGTTAACCATGCAGATTAAATATAAAATCTTTTTTGTGCCATATTTGTAGTCATCACACATTAAAAAAGGTTGAGAAAGTCAGTATTTGAAAACTATTATCTCATTCAGTACAGACATAGGTAAAAAACAAAACAAAACACCCCCCCCCCAAGAAAAACACACAAAAAACCTGAAGCAAACTGCAATAGCCTAATGCTAATCAAAGGGAGGAAATTTGTGAAACATTAAAAATAATACAGTGAATTAAAATGCATATATTTGCTTACATCCATGAGTTCAGAGCAATACTAAAATAAACATAGTAGGTAGCTGACCTATGAGGATGCTAGGGAACCAATTGATTATTTTCAAAACTTCCATTAAATGGCCAATAATCAAGATTTTTTCCTAATCTTTTCTATATGAACTATACTTCAGGGTGGGAAATTAATTTATTAGGTGACATTTTAATATATGGAATTATTTAAGTTAATAAATTAAGAAGACATGATAGAATGTCAAGATGTTGTAACTCCTATGAAATTAATGGATCTAGGCAATTACCAGAAATGGCCAAATATACTAGTATGTCAAAGAGACAGACAATAGATATTTTGTAACTCCTGACTTGATTATATAATACCACCTATGGGAACAAATCACCAAAATAATCAAACCTGAACATGATCAAATCACTAGTTCTAACTATCAATTTATAAAAATAAAAGGGACAGATGATATTAAACCAACCATGGTTATTCAATTAGCAAAATCCAGAGCATGACAAATTCTGTAAAACGAACAATACAATTTCTTCAACAATAAAAACAAAAAAATGCAAAAATATGATCTGATGGATGGAAAACTATCGAATTAAATATATTTGAAAAATAAATCATCCAACTGCAGGGTTACAATTTTAATTGAGTCCCAATTCAGGGGAAATGTGAACAATGAATGGTATGCAATGATAAAGGGTTATTGTTATATTTTAGGTGTTTTAATGAAGTATTTATAAAACAGGTGCCTGTCATCTAGAGATACATACTAAAATGTTTGCAGATTAAGTAAAGAGACATAGAGTATATACTATTTTATACATATGTATATAGTATTAAAATAATCAAGAGAAAAAAAGAGTTTATGTAAATAATGAATGGTGATTGACCTTATAACTGGGTGGTAGATGCATAAGCATTTATTATACTATTTTCTCTACTTTGTCTATGTTTGAAATATCTACACTAATAAAAGACAAACATGCAAATTGACCATACCTTCACTATGCCTTAAGCCATGCCCACCAGCCAATCAGAGTGACTATATGCAAATTTACCCAACCAAGATGGCGGCCACCAGCCACGGAGCTGGAGCAAGCTGGAGCAAGCTGGAGGCTTGATTGCCCCAATGATAGAGGAAGCCAAGCTTCCTGCCTGCTAAGGAGCTCTGATCTCCACTCAAAGCAACAAAATTTCAATTATAGAAGCTAAATAAACCCCAGATAACTGCTTTCAGAAGGACATGGCCACAGAGCTGGAATGAGCAGGAGGCTTGGTTGCTCCAGTGATGGAGGAAGCCAAGCTTCCCGGCCGGCTCTGAGCTCCACTGAAGGCAACAAAGTTTCAATTATAGAAAGTAAATAAATCCCAGAATAAAAAAAAAAAAGAAAAAAGAAAAAAAAGAGAGGCTGGGAGGTTCAGTAACT
>NW_006294654.1:3027019-3043892 GCF_000327345.1 Myotis davidii | reverse complement strand
CAGGCGGGCAGGCAGGCAGGTGAGCAGAGAGGAGCCAGCAGTCCCGGATTGCAAGAGGGATGTCCAACTGCCGGTTTAGGCCCAATCCCGCAGGCATCCCCCGAGGGGTCCTGGATTGTGAGATGGCATAGGCCAGGCTGAGGGACCCCTCCTCCCCCTGGGACACAAATTTTTGTACACCGGGCCTCTAGTTGTATAATAAAACAGAAATAAACAAAATGATGATTCCTTTTTAAAAATATATTTTATTGATTTTTTTTACAGAGAGGAAGGGAGAGAGATAGTTAGAAACATTGCTGAGAGAGAATCATTGATCAGCTGCCTCCTGTACACCCTCACTGGGGATGCACATGCCCTTGACCAGAATTGAACCTGAAACCCTTCAGTCCACAGGCCGATGCTCTATCCACTGAGCCAAACCGGTTACAGTGGTTCTCAACTTTCCTAATGCCATGACCCTTTAATACAGTTTCTCATGTTGTGGTGACCCTCAACCATAAAATTATTTTCGTTGCTACTTTATAACTGTAATTTTGCTACTGTTATGAATCATAATGTAAATATCTGATATGCTATATGTGTTTTGCGATGGTCGCGACCCACAGGTTGAGAACCGCTGGTAGGACAAAAATTATGATTCTAATGCTGCAGTAGAGTTAGGCTTCTTACAGCTCTCTGATCTTGATAATAAATTTTTCTTAAACTAATGTGGTAACTTTTTCAATAATGTTCAAACTAGGTTAGGCAGTCACAAGATACATCTCTAATTCATTCACTCTACTTTTTTCAAATACTGTTTAATACTTGATGCTCTTTCCTCAAAACGTCCTTTCCTATGCTCATTTGCAGTTTATAAAATTTAAAGCAATCCAGAGAGAATTTCTATTGCTATCATCGCCATCTCCTATATCTCCGTGCCCTTCCTTTTATACTTCTATCTAAATACAGAACTCCACTTGTGAACTAGGTACCAAACACTTATGTCTACTCAGGCATTTTTCCATCAATTCTCTCTCTTCTCTCCTATATTATTATGTTTCCTCTCTTCTCAATTATTTTTGTGCTATTATTTCTCTAATCTTAAATAAAAAGTTCCCTTAGCTGTACTACCCCTACTGGCCACCATAACATTTCTTTGCTCCCTTTAAAGTAAAACTTTTCAGAAAAGATACCTCTATGTGCTATCTTCAGTTTCTGTTTCTTATAGTCTCTGAAAGCTGCTGATATTGGGCTTTTGCCTCTACTAGCATGCCATCAAAAATTGATATTGTTGAGCTTAGCCATTGACTTTCACACTGCTAGACTAATGGTCACTTTTGGGTTCTTGTATTACTTGACCGCATAGTAACATTTGACGGGATTGATTACTCCATCTTCCTTGATCCCATGGCTGCTTTTTCCTCCCACCTCACTCATTACTCTTTTCTATTCTTCTTTGCTGTTTTCTTTTCATCTTTTTTATTCTCAATGCTGTGCTCCTAGGCTTGATCTTTGATGCTCTTAATCTTTACTTACAAACTCATCTTATTAATATCTCCTCCAAATATATGGCTTAAATACCATCTACATCAGCGGTTGTGGAAGTAAAATTCAGGCAAAGATATAAAAGAGATGGTGGAGTTATCTAAATGAATATATTTCAGGAAAGAACGTTTCAGGTGGAGTATATAGCAAGAACAGTAAAAGAAAGGAAAAGTAAGTAGCAATTAGAAGGAACTGAGGGGTTCTGGGGACTGCTGAGACAATTTGAAGATGAGGTCACGGTGGTTATGAGAGGTTTGCAGGGTATATATATACATATATATATATAGGGCCGTTAAGCATCTTCAAGAATGCTTTGGGGGTCGAACAACCATCGGAAAACATATATAATTACATATTGTTTTTGTGATTAATCACTATGATTTAATTATGTTCAATTTGTAACAATGAAAATACATCCTGCATGTCAGATATTTACATTATGATTCATAACAGTAGCAAAATTACAGTTATGAAGTAGCAACGAAAATAATTTTATGGTTGGGGGTCACCACAACATGAGGAACTGTATTAAAGGGTCACGGCATTAGGAAGGTTGAGAACCACTGATCTACATGCTGATAACACCAAACTTTATACCTATAGCCCAATCTTTATACAAAAGCCCAGAACACTTTATCCATTTACCTCAAATTGGTTCTGAGATGTCAAGTAGAGACCTCAAATGTAAAAGATCCAAGAATGAACTCCTATTGTCTGAGCCTTCCAAATTGCACTACCCACAACATTCTCCAACTCAGTTAATGGCAATTATATTCTAATTGCAGTCATCTCATATTATAATCCACATATAATCCATCAGGAATTTCTGTTAGGTCTGCCTTTAATATATATCCTTCACTTCCACCACCTCCGTGGCCATCTCTCTGGTTTGGGACACTATTATTTCTCACCTAAATTGCTGCAACACCCCCTCAACTGGGCTCCCTGCTTCTACACTTGCTCCCCAGCATCTTTTCTCAACACAACAGCCCAAGAGATCTTTTTGAAATGACAGTCATATCGTATCACTACTCTGCTTCACACCAAGCAATGGCTCCCCATTTTACTCAGAAAAAAGGTCAGAATTCTTGAAGATGCTTAAAGGCCCTATATATATATATACCCTGCAAACCTCTCATAACCATCGTGACCTCATCTTCAAAATGTCTCAGCAGTCCCCAGAACCCATCAGTTCCTTCTAATTACTACTTCCTTTCCTTTCTTTTACTGTTCTTGCTATATATTCCACCTGAAACGTTCTCTCCTGAAATATATTCATTTAGATAACTCCACCATCTCTTTTATATCTTTGCCTGAATTTTACTTCCTCAATGAAGTATGCTTTGCTCTCTCTGTTTTATACTACTATCTGCACCCTGCTGTTCTAAAGCTACACTTTTCCTCCCCATTCTCTCTTTTCCTTTTTCTTTTCTTTTTTTTGTACATAGCACTTATTATTTTCTTGCCTATTTTATAGTTTCTTATTTTGTTTATTTTCTATCTCTGCACTAAAATATAGTAAGAAATTCCCTTTAGTCTGTTTTCCTTATTTATCTTAAAAACCTATAAAAGTGCTGCACCCATAGTAGATCATCAACAGTCATCTGTTGTGTTGAATTTTAAAGGAAAAATATTCGATCAAAACTTAATAGTTTTGTCCTTTTGCATGTGCTCATCTTTATAGCAGTTATCCAGATAAGAAGATTATTTGAAAAATCTAAATTTCATTTAAGAATTTATGTCTTTCCAAGCAAAATTAAGTTTCTAAGTTAAGAAGTTAGTCATTTATTAAAAAATGTGTCTGTATTTTTTTATGTACATGTGGCTGGGAGTCAGGGAAAGAAGACCATGAAAGTATTAAATTGTTGGGGAAGATCTGACCACAGAAAAATCATGGGCAACAGGTATTTGAGAAACGACACTCTATGGAGGATAATGTTGACTTTCA
Source organism: Myotis davidii (assembly GCF_000327345.1). NCBI lineage: Eukaryota > Metazoa > Chordata > Mammalia > Chiroptera > Vespertilionidae > Myotis > Myotis davidii. The sequence goes on along the minus strand of NW_006294654.1, from coordinate 3,040,420 downwards.
AAATCAGAGAGCTAGAGAGTAAATTAGAAAAACGAGGACAGAATAAATCTCTATTGTCATGTCATCTGTCATCTTCATAATTTTTCTTGAGAAACCTGACTCAAGATTTAGAAGTTTTAACATTTTGCTTGTAACATTATATCACAATTATAAGGAGTCATTAATTTAATTTGATAGTTCTTTCAAACTCTTTACATTATGCTGAAGAGTCCTATTTATTCCACAATTACCTATTGCAAAAAAAAAAAAAAAAGATCTCACTGAGAAATATTTTTTCAGTTCTGAATAGGATAATATTAAATTGAAATGCAGAATTTATAATAGCAGAGTGAAGTTGATTGTTTTGGGGTATTAGCTCTTCAAAACTGAAAATGGAAACTAATAGTAGTACTTTAACAATTTTAATGAAAGTTCTTCCACATGTATTTCTTTAGTGGGGTATTTTCCCATTACCATCCCTGTAAAATATGGGATTATCACCATTTATCTTTTTGGAATATTGGTCAGAAAGTTCTAAACAGGATAACCACATTTAACCACATATAACTAGATCTTATGCACTCTAAAATATATGTTGGATACCAAGCTATTTAGCAAGCATGTGGTGAGCCAAGTTGAACCATAAATAAAGATACTGTTTGGTAACCACTGGGGCATTATGGTCTAGGGATGGTTGTTCTGGCTTTGGCACTCCATTCCTAATCTGTTGGAGAAGTGTTTACATTCTATGATTATACTTCCATCTCTACACCAAGTTGTGGCTTACATTTTAAATTTCAAGCTCTTCTGGAATACTGTTGGTGTAGCTTTTTCAAGATTTGCCTTGAGAGCCCTGCGTTTTATTGCCAATTAGATAGGTTTCCTAACCCATAGTCTGAAGGGAAAGAAAAAAAATTCTTAAAACATTAACCATAATAAATAGGTTTTATAAAAGTTTAAAATCCCAGTATAGTTAATCAATTTGAACAAGACATTTAAGCTGTAAATAGCATTTTAAAATAAACAGAGCTTTACACAAAGTGACAGTTAGAATTACATTTTCTGCTTCTGAGTGTAAGAAAATTAATGTACCAAAAAAGTGCCTACTATTTAAAGACATCTTGCTCCAGACATATTTAACAACTGAGATTTGCAGTGGGTAGACCACTAAAGTGTCTCGTCATTAAATTATCTACCGAACATTAGAAACAGATGTACTCCTGGAAGTCTTGCATGGCAACATTGTTTTGCAATTTCCCAATTAAGACATTGCTAAAACTGGAAACAGAGCTGAACTCACAGGTCAATTGTCTTACCTTAATCATGGAGAAAGAGAGTGGTGAGTTTTGAGAAGGCCTCGTAGTTTTCACTGGCAGTTTGATATAACTTTGAATGCTAATTCTCTGGCTTATTTTTTTCTCCACTAGCTAAGGAATTCACAAAATTATTCATTTTAAATATCACTCAAGCTTTAAATTAGTTTTCCACATACCAATGCCATACACTACTTTGGCATATTGAGTCACATGGGAAATCTTACAGATAAAAAAAATAGATGTAGAAAAAAGTTATACCATTCTTTCCAATCACTAGAAAAATTAACTATGTAACCCTCTGGAAATAAACTATAGAAAACAGTATTTAAAGAAATTTTCAGTGAGGCATTTTTATTGGGATGGGATTGTACAAAATAAATGTATAAAAAGAAGGAGACTTAATCCCCAGATATTATTGCTATGGCTCACATTAGACCTGGGTTACTATTATTATAAATTCTAATTTATTAACTATTAACGTGATCTGTTGGTTTGGAAAAAGTGTTGAAAATAAAATTTTACTTTACTATTGAGCTATTTCATTTCTGCAAATTTCTTATAAGAAGATTTTTATTCTGATTATTTCATTTAAAAAATGAATATGCAGCTTCTGACCAGGATGTAGGCCATAATGCAGTAGTGTGTAGAATTTAAAAACCTTAAAAGTTGAGGTTTAAATTTGTTGACTACTTCTCTAGGAAGGAATTTTAAATAGAAGGGATATTAACTCTATAATAATTTATTGATTCATATTCCTTCACATGATATATTTTCCATAGAAATTGATTAGAGAAATATTCTTAAATTCAGTTAATATGTGTGAGAATTTTTTTTGAACATCTGTCCTCAAAAACTTTGGTAGTTACAACTTATTTAAAAAGTTGGGCTCTGCTAAACAAAATTCAAAAAATTTTTGCAAATTTTATTTTGTGAAGTATTATACAGTAGAAGCCTGGTGCACGAAATTCGTGCTTGGAAACGGGGATGTGTGTCCCTCAGCCCAGCCTGCACCCTCTCCAATCTGGGCCCCCTCAAGGGATGTCCGATTGCCCATTTAGGTCTGATCCCATCAGACAGGCAGTTGGACATTTCTCTCACAATCCAGAACTGCTGGCTCCCAACCACTCACCTGCCTACCTGCCTGATTGCCCCTAACCACTTCTGTCTGCCAGCCTGATCATCCCCTAACCACTCCAGTGCCAGCCTGATCGACGCCTAACTGCTCCCCTGCCGGCCAGATTGCCCGTAATTGCCCTCCTCTGCCATCCTGGTCGCCTCACGCAGCCTGCTGTTCAGTCGTTTGGTCATACCTCACTAACCCCCCTGCTGACCTGGTCATAGGTGGCCATCTTGTGAGTTGGTGTGAGGGTTAATTTGCATATTACCTCTTTATTATATAGGATTGGAGATTTCTGCATAAAATGAATTGTCTTTTAAAAATTAACAAACCCACCCTAGCCGGTTTGGCTTAGTGGATAGAGCATCAGCCTGTGGACTGAAGGGTCCCAGGTTTGATTCTTGTTAAGGGCACATGCCTTGGTTGCAGGCTCAATCCCAGTAAGGGGAGTGCAGAAGGCAGCCCATCAATGATTCTCTCTCATCATTGATGTTTCTATATCTCTCTCCCTCTCCCTTCCTCTCTGAAATCAATAAAAATACATTTTTAAACAGTTAACAAACCAAACATTTTCTGAATAAAGGGGAATAAAAGCTGCAAATTTTCTTCATGTATGGTGTTATTCTCAAATATTTTTAAATTTTTTTCCTATTTTTTTTAACCATGGACTACATGTCATTTTGCCTTCCATCTGTTATTTCAAATTAATTTGTTCACTCAGAAATTTCTATTTAAAAAAAGAAACAAATTTTCTATAATTGTTTTATACCTACAGTTAAGGTTATTGTGCCAATATATTCATTTTCATTCATTAAAGATAAACACTCAAAGACGTCACTTTTCTGTAAAAAGCTTGATAGATTTCAAAATGTGATAGAGTCCTCCTTAGCTACTTCCCAGTTGTAAATTTTTGAGCAAAATGAATGAATTTCTTCATTAATTCCTTGTTCCTTACAAACACAGGTTAGAATAGTATAAGTTTAGGAAAAATAACTCAGGTTATATTTTTCTAATCTTAATTTTGAAATAATGTCAAATAAAAAAAATATCCATTCAGTTAGTTTATAGTTTGTACTTGTCCCAATTTGTTTGGATGACTACAATTTTATTAGTTAAAAGTACTGTTATACATGAGTTAAGGTTTTTGGGAGAGGGAAAACATGCATAATAATATGAAAGGCAGGCATGTTTAAAGTATTGCCATTTGTTTTACATGAACTAGAAAAGGATGTTTTGAAGTCATAAATCTTCATGAATTATCCTATGTAATAAAGAGCTAATATACAAATGGTCATCATGCCCTCATGCGTTCATGCCATAATGGCTCAGACACTCAACACTGGGGAGAGAGGAAAAGGGACCAGCCAGGCACAAATGAGCTCATGAGAGAGGAATGGGGACGAGCCAGGCTGGGGCTGCAACCCGGGAGAGGGACAAGCCACCTGCCCCGCGGTCCCAGGCACCTGCAGCTGCGGCCTGGGCAAAACCACCCACCCACAGTCCCCTGTGCCTGCAGCTGACCCGGGAGAAGCTGGCCCAGGTCTTGGGTGCCTGCGGCCAGCAAGAGGGAGGGAAGCCTGGGTCCTGGGTGTCTGTGACCGGCCGGAGAAGGGAATCCTGGGTCCCGGGCATGGGGCAAGGCAGAGGCAGTTAGGGGCAATTAGGCCAGCAGGGGAGCAGTTAGAGGCGATCAGGCCAATAGGGGAACAGTAGGGGCGATTAAGCAGGCAGGCAGAGGGGTTGGGGCAATCAGGCAGGCAAGCGGTTGGGAGCCAGCGGTCTAGGATTGCGAGAGGCAGTCGGACATCCCCTGAGAGGTCCCGGATTGGGGAAGGTTCAGGCCGGGTTGAGGGATCCCCCCTCCCACCCGTGCATGAATTTCATGCAATGGACCTCTAGTTTTATAAATAATACAATTGAAATAAAACATCAAACTTATTTTTCCAATACATTTCCCCCTGTAATCTTTAAATCTAGACATATAAAAGGGAAACTAAATCCTTACATTTTAAAGTTATGAACACTCAGGCACTAAAAACAGATTTATAGGGCTTATTTTTTCTGTTTTTGGCCCCATCAATTTTTTGAGTATTTATTTATGTGTTTGTTTGTTTAGAGAGGGTTCTATATCTATATATTTTGTAAAAATTAGGAATTGTGCTATACTAAGTGTAAACATGTCAAAAACAAAATTATCTTCTGGATTTGGATCAGATCCTCAAACCTATGAGATTGAGTAGCTTCTCACATTGGCAAACTGTATTGCCACCTACCAAAGGTAAAAAGTTGGCCCACAAGTAGCTTTGGGATTTTTGTCAGAGATATTCATATGAATCAAATGTTATCTCTCTTTAAATTGTACTTAGTATTAGAAGTACAGCCATGTTTAATTTCAAACTTCATTGGTATTTGATGCAATCATTGGTTGTATATTATTAAAATCTTACAGAAAACCCACCTATGATGCACAATCTAATATTTGTGGTCTCAGCTGGTAAACTATACCAATTCCATAAAAATCATATTATCACAGTTAGATCCAGGCTAACCACATTGAGCTCTTTCTCTATATATAATTACATAATTAAATTATTTTTATCTTGAAGCATACTTTAGTAAAATTTTCTCTATGGTATGTTATTAAAGTATCATGTCTTCTTAAAGTCTCATTGTAAGCCAAGACAACCATATGTTATGTATTATATAAAAAAAGTCTTTGTAAGGAAATTTCTGCTCAGCTTGGAACCAAGGTCCAGTGAATTTAGAGCAAAGGGAATACAGTTGCAAAGCAAACTTTACTAAGGTAGTTGATGAAAAAGATATTGGATGTTTAAAAAAGTTATTACTCTCAAGGCAAAACCTGTCTCTCTCAAGATGTGAAGAATTAGACATTTGAGATAAGATTAAAAAACCATGCCCTCTATGCAGGAACTCCATCTGCTATCCTGGGCTGAGGGAGAGGCGGTCTTGATCTGTAATATGTCCAGTTTGTCTCTACATTTGGTTATTAATGTATATGTTATTTTTATCTGCATTTTCTATTTTATATATGCCAAAAGGGTAGTGTAAATACATGAATAATAAGCATACTGGGAATATAGCGTCTGGTAGTTATGACTATGAATCCTGGAAAATTACTTATACTTCTCTATATTTAATTATACTAGAAATGTCAATATGCCTACCTTGTGCTTGATATAGCAGTAATGAGTAACAAAGATATGGCTCATAGTAAGGACAGAATGCCCAGGGAAATGGAAACATGTGATATGACAATCTCACTCAGACAAATAGACATTAGTGAATGGCAAGTGGTAGTTTTGATTACAGTTGTTGTTGTTTTTCTGTGGGCCTGGTGGATAAAAAAATTTCAACTTCACTCTCTATTTTATATATGTCTTAATAAATAAAGCTATTCTTAAAGCTGAAGAATATAAAGAATCAAATCTGGAAGAATGCTCATTTCAAGTCCTACCTGAATCAACTTGCATCTGAATTATTTATTTATTTTTTACTACAGAATGTTGCCTTATGCAGATCTGCAATGGATCCTTGAAATGAGAGAAGAGTTATTTGTCCTTCCATTCTTCCCAGTTTCCAAACTCAGAGACAACACAGCTGAGGGTAAGTTACTAAAATTTATTCATATTTCTGACTGCAATATTATAGCTCTTTGTAATTTCTCACAAAGCTCTTCCCCTGGTTGAGATTCTACTTTGAGAAAGGATTAAGTTAGAATAACTTTCAACTTCCTATCAAGTACAAGATCATTGTTTCATAATTGCTGTATCATGACATAATATACTTTATGGTTGGTTTCATGCCTTGGAGTATACAACAGAAGTATCCCATATAAACTGGGTTAGGTTATTAGTTATCTGTTTGCTCCAAGAATACTTGTGGATTCATGAAGCATACTTGCTTATCCCCATTCCAACAACGTAGAGCTGTATCTCAATTATAAAAACATTAGTTCTCATCACTGAACTAAAAAATTTGAAAGAGACACAGTGTATGTTTTTAAGTGGTTTACTATGCCTTAAACTTCATTTTGGATTGTAAACCTTGACATAGTAACTGGATTGGGAAGGGGAGGTGTGTTGATTTAATGATATTTCTCCATTGTTTTGTATGTACTAGCTAATAGGTAGAAAAAAATCCTGAAATATTCTGAAACTTATATGTACACATTTTTCATCGTGGAGTAAGTAAACACAAAATTTAACTCTAATTTCATAGTTTTTCTGTGTGTAATATCTAGTGAAAAATTATTTTTCCTCATAGCATTGAATAGTAGGACCTAAAAAAATGAATGAAAATCTTTGTTTGCTTAGAAAAGGGGTGATTTGGTGAGATCTGGCCTACTTTTAACTGTGAAACAAGAAAGAGATCTTTCAAAATGGGAAATAGATAAATTCTTATTTTCAAAAGGAAAGAAAAACATATTTTTTCTCTAGATTCTTTGATTTGTAAGAAAACCCAAGAAGAAATGTTTTAATTGTTGCTTGGTGGCTAATTCTGTAGTTCTACTGTGTACAACATATGAAATTGATTAATATTGAAAGATTGTTTTGATAATTTAATCAATAAAGACAAACATTGATATTCAAACAATACAATGATTTGGAAACAACAATTATCTTTATTGATTATGAACAATTATCAGACAAGTTCAGTTTCCAAATAACATTTTCTTAAATTGACAAAGTGGCCACACATTTGGATATTTATTGGGAATGAGGCCAGGAATATCTTCATAGGCCCATGAAGAACTGCCTGCTGTAGGAATGGGCCATAACTGGAAACCAGAATAAAATATGTGCCATAAAATTGTCCTGACATTAGACTTCAGAGGATGGTGGTTTCTAAGAAAACAGGGGTGGCTCCTACCATTATCCCAGCTTACTGATTGATGACACAACCCAGGGATGGGGAACCTAACAGAGCCTGGTAATCATAGAGTTAAGGAAGCAGAGATAAGAGCTCTGGAAGGCTGTGGTGGAATGAACCTGTGGGCAGAATATGAGAGTGGAGAAAGCTGCATAGTAAAAAGGTCCAGAGAACTTCAGAAGGGTCACCTTGAGTCTTCGGGTGAGTACTTATCTAAAAACATTGGGTGAAATTCCATGAAGTTAGAGGTAGAATATGGTAAAGCTAAGTAATCAGAATATTATGGAGTTCACATGGCATGGAAATAATCTGTAATCTTAAGAGTTATAGAGGAGAGACCTTCTGATACATGAGGGAAGTGGGTAGAGTATTTTGAGACCCAGGCCTTAGTGTTTTAAGGTGAATTAGCCTTAATATCAAGGTTTTTCTGGACACATTAACAAAGCTTAAAAGGAAAACCTATCATAATATTTTTCAAAAATAAAGGCACAATAAGTTTTCAGACCAATAAAATGTACGAGAATTTAAGAAGATTCACACCACAATTAATGCTTAAGGAAATTTTTCAGGCAGAAATTAATTGGTACCAAATATATATTTGAATCTGCAAAAGAAGTTAGTGTTAGAAATAAAAATTTGTGGACAAACATAAAAGACATTTTCTCACTTTTAAAACTTTCTGTAGAAGATAATTTTCTGTTTATGATTAATAAGTATACTTAATATTTATTATTGAGAAATAATATAATGCTTGGTGAGGTTTATAGTAGTAGTAGAGATGAAATATATGACAATGAGAACACAAAAAGGAAAAGTAGGTATGAAGATACACTCATAAAGTTCTTAGGTTATATTTGAAGTGATAATATTTTAACATATGCTCTAAGTTAAAGCTGTATATGGTAAACTCTAGAGCAACCACTAAAAATAAAACAATGAGAGAATCATAAAATTAAACTCATAACTCACTACTATTAAAAAATACAGAAATATTGGAGGAGGAAAATAAAGAACACATGGAAGTAATGAAAAAATAACAACACTATAGATTTAATTTCAACATCATTGATAAACACATTGGCTATATTGTGCTGTCCAATACTCTAGTCACATTTAGTTATTAGGCACATGGTATGTGGTAAGCCAAATTGAAATGTGATATAAATGTAAAACACACACTGTATTCAAAGATTTAATATGAGTGAAATAATGTAAAATATTTTACTAATACATGTTTCCATTGATTATATGTTAAAATGTTAATATTTTGGATATATTTAGGTAAATAAAATAATGTATTCAAATAATATTTTACCAATTCTTGGTGTGTCTACCAATTTTTTTTTCTAAAATTACATATGTGACTTAACATTTGCGGCTCATATTTTATTTTTATTGGAGAACACCAGTCCAAATTTTCCAATTAAGAGTAATTATTGTCAGATTGGATCAAAACCAAGACACACACACGCACACACATATACGTTGTCTACAGGAAAAGCACTTTAAGTATAAAGACATAAGTTAAAAGTTAAAGAGTGGAAAAAGTTATAACATGAAAAACTACTTAAATGAAAGCTAGAGTGGAATATTATATCAGACAAAGTAGACTTCAGACAAGAAAAAAATGCCAAAACCAAAAGTTTCGTTATAGAATAATAAAAAAGGTAAATTCATCAAAAAGCTATACTCATTTTAAATGCAACCAATAAGAGAAGAATGAAATGCATGAGTAAAAATTAACAGCAGACTAGCATTTTAAGAAACGCTAAATCAAGCTAAAACAATTTATTCAGGCCTAAGGAAAATGATACCAGATATAAATCAGATTCTTAGGAGGAAATGATAAGTATCTGGATATGTACAAAACATTGTTTCTCTTTTCTAATTAAAATATATGTATAAAGTAAATATATATGTACCCATGTACATATATATTTGTACAAAATCTATTTAAAGCAAAAGTTATAGCTTATTTTATGAAATTTATAACCTGTGTAGATATAATGACATGAAAATTTTAGCTAAATGATGGGCGTCTTGGTAAATGAGTCAGCCTATATAGTTGTGCTGTTTCTACAATTTATGTGAAATTGTACAAATTTTAACTCCGTATCGGTTATGAATAACTAAATATGTTCACCGTAATGTCTAGAGTAAAAACAAATGCAAAAAACTATAGTTAATCAGCCAATAGATAAAATAAAATATGAAAATATTCAAATAATCCAAAAAAAGTAAAGAAGTAGAGTGACAAGAAAAAAATATAAGGGCATAAATGAAAAACTACAATAAAATAGCAGATCTAAATTGAGCCATATCAATAATTACATTAAATATTAGGAAACAAAACACTCAATTTACAAACTCTGGTCAAATGGATAAAAGTAAGGCTCAACTATATAAGTAAAAATACTTAGAAATTTGCAGAGTTTCTAAGATAAAGAAGCATGACCCTGTTAATCCAGATTTACTTAAAATTTTAAAAATAAATTCAAAGTAAATAATTGAAGATTAGAAATATATACAATGCAAATAGTAGGTAAATAAATGGCTTGTAGTCATAGGGAACTGCCAAGTGCAACGGAAGCATGCTTGGTGCATTTGAGGGACATCAGTAATGTAAGATGAGTAGAGTGAGGGGAAAAAGAAAAGCTGGAATGACTACATTAATAATAGATAAAATCAACTTCAGAAAAAGTATCACTAAAAATAAAGACATTTCATAATCAAAGTCATTTTATTAGGGCAATATATTAATCATAATTATGTCTGTGCTTAAGAATAGAGCTTCAAAATGCATGAAATAAAAATTGACAATTAAACATAAAACAGATAACTGGAAAATAAAAATAAGTTTTAATGGGGATTGTCTCCTCCAGAAATGAATAGAAATGCTAAATATAAAAATCATTAAAGATATTGATGTTCTGAACAACTCTATCAACCACCTTGACCCAACTGACATCAATAGAATACTACGACATCCAATAGTTATCAAACCTCATCTAAACCTTCTTTTGTAATAATAATAATAATAATAAAACAAGACATAACTTTTCACTCATTCTTTCAGTAGTGAAATTTGAGTGGCAGTACTTGCTGATGAGAGTGGAGAGACAAGAAAAATAAAGGTAGATGGCGTCCAGGGCCAGTGGAATTTCTATGCGCTCTCGCCTTTTCATTCTGCTTTCAGAGCTAGAATTTATAAAACTGCTATGAGATAATCACATTCATAAACAATTATTTGAAATGGAAGTAAGTACAATGTTTTGGAAATCAATTAATATGCTATGATAATTTTCAAAAAGGTCGAATTAATTCATACTCTATTATGAGGAAACAATCACATGTGTAAACAAAATATAATTACTAATAACTTTATATATTAGTATATATTACTAATTATAAAATAGAATAACATAACTATATATAATCGTGAAAAGTAAGATCTAATCTGTATCCCCCAAAGTACAGCTGAAAGTACAGCTTAAAAGAGCATGACAGTCTTTATTATGGGATGTCATGAACCACTAGAAGCATATTTTCAGAGATTATTTATTAATATGGGAAAAGACTACATTGAGTGTTGGTTGTTAAAATGAAAAGGCAAAATAATGTATAAACATGACTTTATCTAAAGTTATGAATAAAATAATACATATTTATGTAATTATATAACAAAAGTAGTGATGTTCATGTATCCATTTTTATATATTCACATTCATAGTTAAGGCCAAAGGGAAATGAAAATCTCTATCTCTGGCTATATTAGTCTTCTCGGGTTTCTAGAACAAAATACCATAGACTGGGTGGATTCAACAGTAAGACTTTATTTCTCCCAGTTCTCAGGGCTGGAAATCTGAGGTCAGGGCAACAGAAAGGCAGGTTTCTGGTGAGAGCTCTCTCTATGGGTCACAGATGAGCTGAGCACCTTCTTGCTATGCCTTCTCCTGGAGGAGAGAGTTCTGGCTTCTCTTCCTCTCCTTGTAAGGACACTTATTTCATGGAAGTCTCACCCTCATGGCCTCATCCAACACCTGGGGTTTAGGGCGAAAGTATATGATTTTATGGAGGCACTTTCAGTCAATAACACTAAGTGATTGTTTTAGATAGCTTATAATTTCTCCTTGAAACATAGTAATTACTACTAAGCATTTCATAAGGATTCTAAACATAAAATTTTATAACCAAACAATGCTAACGATTTTATAAATTAAGATTCTAAGTGGGATTATGAGGAATCTGATTTCATTGTACACTTTTTAAAAAATATGTTTTTATTGATTTCAGAGAGGAAGGGAGAGGGAGAGAGATAGAAACATCAGTGATGAGAGAGACTCATCAGTTGGCTGCCTCCTGCACATTCCACACTGGGGACCAAGCCCACAACCAGGGCATGTGCCCTGGTTCATGTGCCCGGGTTCAACCACTGAGCCATGTTGGCCAGGCTCATTGTACACTTTTGAGCATTTTATTAACTTTCTCTTGATCACCTGTGATTACCAAATTAATCTCTGTAGATGTGGATTTCATTCCTCACCTGTGATCAAGAGAAAGTTAATAAAATGCTCAAAAGTGTACAATGAGCCTTTCATCTATATGAGAGAAAAACACAGCCCATGTGAGACTGAAATGTGGTAATCACTATGAATGCCATTTCTTAGATATGCACAATGCTACTTCAAATAAGAGGAGTAATTTAATCAGGGCCCATGGTTGCTCTGGAGCAAAATTGGGCAATGGAGAATATTTTTAGATTCTTAATGTTGTATACACTCTAGCAGTTCACACTGCCATTAAATAGCTATGTTTCCAGTAAAATACCTCGGAAGGAAATCCACAGCAAAGAAAGATCAGCCTTTTCCTTCTTACACTAATTAGTCAACTAAGAAAGTGCTAATGAGAAAACAGTGCCAACCAGAAGTAGCACATGGAGACAAGACTGAGGCTGCCAGGATTTCCTTCTCAAAACTTTATAGCCCAATTATGTTTTTCCTAATTCATTGCACTCAAAATCTAAAATAAATAAATAAGAGGAAGAAACAGAGAAAATAACTGATATCAGGCTTAGCCCACAACACAAAAGTTAATCCCACTAGGGGAAGAACTATATAAACCAAATTTTTCTGGTTGAATGTCCCATTTAATCAATTACAAAATTGTATGAGAATATGCTTTGGACTCTTAGCTTTCTTTGCTTGTTTGTTTTTATTGGCTTAATGAACATCCTTTGGAAACGTCTTGGTCTTGCTTTGATGTGAGAGTGATGCTAGCCTCATAAAATCACTCAGGAAGTGTTTTTGTTCACTTTTATTTCCAGGACATTTTGTTCAGGATTGTTGTTATATCTTCCTTAAAATTTGATAGAATTCAGCAGATAAGTTATATAGCCTATAATTTTATTTTTAGAGAACTTTAAATAAAAATTATATTTCTTTAATAGCTAAAACACTAATTAGACTTTTACAAAAATTTTGATATATCACCTAGTTTGCCAAATATATTGACCTAAAGATTTTATAACATCCCTTATTACCAAATTAATCTCTGTAGATGTAGATTTCATTCCTCCTCATCTCTTTTCATGACTTTTCCTAATTTATTTTTTTATTTTCACCCGAAGATATCTTTATTGATTTTTTGAGAGAGAGAAGAAGCAGGAGAGATAGAGAGAAACATCTGTGTGAGAGAGAAACACAGCCCAAGAGGGGCTCAAACCCACAACCTAGCAATGTGCTCTGACCGTTAATTGAATCGCCATCTTTTGCTGTAGGGGATGATGCTCCAAACAACTGAGCAGCACAGCCAGGGCCCCATTTTTTTTTTCTTGACAAATCTAGGTAGACATTTTTCAAATATATTATTTTTTTAAGAACATGCTCATTGGTCTGTTAATTTTCTCTACATTTGGCTACTTACTATTTCTTTTGTTTATGCTAATCTTTTTACTTTATTCTACTTAATTTGGATTTTCTTTATGCTTCACTTTTAGCTTCATAAGGTAGAACCTTAAGAGAATTGATTCTAAAACTTTCTTTTCAATATAAACATATTAAATTTATAAATTTCCCTGGTCACCCCTAACTGCCCCACCCG
>NW_006294654.1:3009830-3026963 GCF_000327345.1 Myotis davidii | reverse complement strand
ATTTTTTGTAATAATAAAAATCAAAGCTTGCTATTCTCATCAACACACACACACACACACACACACACACACACACACATACACACACACATATAGTCATATAGTGTTTTAATTTTTAAAAATATTACTTTGGTTGGCTCTTTTCTGCCTGCTTTGGTTGGCTCTTTTCTGCCTGAATCATTGTGGTCATATTTATTACTAGAGGCACCAGCACAAAATTCATGCAAGAGTAGGCCTTCCTTCCCTGGCTTCCCTCTGGCACCTGGGACCTGGGCTTCCCTTGCAGCCCCAGCTTCATCCGGAAGGTCATCTGGAAGGAAGTCCAGTCTGATTAGCATATTATGCTGTTATTATTATAGATTTGTAGTAGAGTTAACTTCATTTGTTACTTTTTGTATTTCATTTTGTATTCCCTGCATCCTAATAGATTGTAGTTATTTAATTTGGGGATACGTGAAATATTATCCCTGCTCTAAGAGGCAGGTTCTTTTTTTTTTAATATATTTTTTATTGAGTTTTTACAGAGAGGAAGGGAGAGAGATAGAGACTTAGAAACATCGATGAGAGAGGAACATCGATCAGCTGCCTCCTGCACATCTCCTACTGGGGATGTGCCCGCAACCCAGGTACATGCCCTTGACGGGAATCGAACCTGGGACCTTTCAGTCCACAAGCCGACGCTCAATCCACTGAGCCAAACCGGTTTCGGCGAGGCAGGTTCTTAATGTTCAGCAGAGTGACTGTCACTCCTACCTCTTCTTCATATCATGTTTCCATTCTATTCTTTCTATCCCATTTCCAGCCCCCTCCTATAGGTAAACAATCTCATTACTTTATAGATTATTTTTCCTGTATTTCTTTTGCACAAAAGATCACACATGCATATTTACTTAAATCTCATTCTTACATAAAATATAGTATACTATAGAAACTCCTTTTGCATTTTACTTTTATCACTTAATACTTTATCACATTAATGTGAAAATAATTAAACGTAGTTATAAGAGTCTATATCATCCTTACTTTCTACTATCATGATCCCTCTTTTCTGTTCTGTTGTCTGATTTACTACTGATTGTAGTTCATGCTCTCTTGCTTCATGGATACTTAGTACTTTTTTTCTTATGGTGGAATTGTGAGTGTCTGCATTGTGGTTCTGTATTCTCATTTGGCAAGCAGTTTAAGTTACTTGCAGGTGTGCTTGATATCTTTAAGGCTTCTTTTTCGGCTTTGTTATGGTTGGCCTAGAACAAGCTTCTCTCCAGGTATAGTTTAGCTCTACTACTAAGGCATGACCTCGGGGACTATTACCAGGGACTCTCAGTGGCCAGATCAAATGTCTTTCTACTTTGGTTTTGTTCAGCTTAGAAATTACTAATTACCCCCTTTGTTCAGCCTCACAGACTTGAACTCTACACATGCACTGATTAATTCTCAGCAATAATGAAAGGCTATGCACCCCTGTTTCTGAAGCGTTTTCTCTCTGTGCTTCCCTCCTTTCTGGAGCTTGTTGTGCAACCTCGGCAACTCCCCCACCGGTCTCTATACCCTCAAAGCAGTCAACTTTGAGTCTCTGCTTCGGCTCCCTCTTCCTGTGCCCGTGATTCAAAAATTGCAATCAAGCAGAAAACTGGGGTGATCACATGCTGATACTGTTTGTTTCCTTTCTCTCAAGGTTCACCATTTTGTTCTGTCTATTGCAAAATGCCTGAAACAAGTCAGTATACATATTTTGTTCAGATATCTGGCTGTTTTACCTCAAAAAAGCAAGTTTGGTTCTTTTTACTGCATCATATTAGGGGCAGAAGTTTGGCTATTCTTAGTTTTTAATATCAAACTATAAGTAGTGCCCACTAGCCAGTATGCTACCTTTGTGCAATATAGGAACAATTGACCATTCTTTAAGGCACTTAGTCACAAATCTGCTCATTGTGGCAATAAATAATATGTGAATCTCTGATTACTGTGAGGTGAATAGCATCCTTGGAGCTGTGCAAAGTATAACTTTCACAGGTGTGACCTGTGGCTCTGGAAGAATTCTAAATAGAGAGAAAAATTGCTGCTGCTCTTGCTGCTGCAGCTACATCATGTAGAATTCTGTTTGTAGAATAAAATGGGAACAATGATCTTACTATTGTGACTCAAAAGGAATTCCTAAAACAGATTAGAGATATGGTGAGTACTAAAGGAAATATAAATATAATTTAAGAAGTATGAGAAACTAGTAAATATATACATTGAGAGAAACATTGTGGAAAACCAGTCACATGGTTGGATTCTGGAAACTAAACTACAGGGTGTCATACAATGAGGGAATCAGGGATCCTCGGGATGTCTATAACTATATATATATGTATATGTATATATGTATATATGTATATGTGTGTGTGTGTGTGTGTATATATATATATACATACTGAGTGGCCAGATTATTATGACCACGTGATGTTTGTAAGCAAAGTAGGCAAATTAGTATAATTTCCCACTGAAGTTGCTAGAGGGCCGACCATTATAAATAGGGGAGCAGGTTGCTTACCGTGACAGTAGAAGTGATTTTTTCTGAAGATATGGGTAAACTACATGATTTAACAGCCTTTGAACATGGGATATATTTGAACGTGAGTGGCCAGATTATTATGACCACCTGACATTTGTAGGCAAATTAGTCATACACTGCATCGTATGGAATATGGAAGCCGAAGGACTGTTGGAACACCTTTGGTGTCTGTAGTTACCAAGATAAAACATCTCCAATTCGCACAGGAACACAAGGATTGGACAGTTGAGCATTGGAAAAAAGTCATGTGGTCCGATGAATCATATTTCCAGTTGTATCATGCAGATGGCAGAGTGAGAATTTGGCAGAAACAGCATGAAAGCATTCACCCCACATGCATGAGTACAACCTTTCAAGCTGTTGGGGGCAGTGTTATGGTTTGGGGCATGTTTTTCTGGCATGATTTGGGCCCTTTAATTTGTGTGGAGCAACGTCTGAATAGCACAACATACCTAAGTATCATTGTTGATCAAGTTCATCCTATCATGTTAATGGCGTATCCTAATGGAGATGGCTTCTTCCAACAAGACAATGTGCCATGTCACGGTGCTCATATTGTGCAGGAGTGGTTTCAAGAACATGAGGGAGACTTTACCTTCCTTAGGTGGCCCCCACAATCACCAGATCTCAATCCAATTGAGCATTTGTGGGAGGAAGTTAAAAGAGCCATCAGGCAGCTGGTTCCACAACCATCAAATCTCACAGAACTGGACAGTGCTATTCTTCAGGCATGGTGTCAGATTCCTCTCATCACCTTTCAACATCTCGTCGAGTCAATGCCAAGAAGAATTGCTGCAGTATTGAAGGTAAAAGGTGGCCCAACGCGAAGTACTGATGGGGTAGTCATAATAATCTGGCCACCATATATATATATATTATATACTAGAGGCCCGATGCACAAAAATTTGTGCACTTGGAGGGGGATCCCTTAGCCTGGCCTGTGTCCTCTCTCAGTCTGGGACCCCTCGGGGGATGACCACCTGCTGGCATATGCCCGCTTCCTGCGGGATCGGGCCTAAGCTGGCAGTCAGACATCCGTCTGGCAGCCCGGGAGCCCTTGGTGGATGTCCACTTGCCAGCGGGGAGTGGATTCCTGGAGGTCTGCTGGCAGCTCTAAGCTCTGGCCTGCTCCCAGGGCTTCTAGACTTGTTGATGGTACACGCATGGGTGAGGGGCTGAGGGCCGTTTGCAGGCTGGTAAGCCGCCCAGAGGGGACCCTCACCCCATGAGGGTGGGGCCAGCCTGGGTGAGGGGCTGATGGCTGTTTGCAGGCTGGCCACAACCCCCAGCCACCAAGCTCCCAGTGGAGGCTGGCTGGAAGCAGGTATCTGGGATTTATTTGTCTTTTATAATTAAAACTTTGTTGCCATGAGTGGGGAGGCCTCATCCAGCTCAGGGCTTGTGGGAAGCTTGGCTTCCTCCATTGCCTGGGCAACCAAGCCTCCTGCTTGCTCCAGTCCGTGGCTGCCGGCTGCCATCTTTGTTGGGTTAATTTGCATATAGTTTCTCTGATTGGCTGGTGGGCATGGCTTAGGGCATAGCAAAGGTATGGTCAATTAGCATCTTTCTCTTTTATTAGTGTAGATGTACCTAGCTGTGCAATAGGAATTTAATATACAGTAACTCAATTTACATAAAACATTTTTAAGTAGATAGCACTGTTTCAGTCACATTTTATAGGCAGCACATTGTATATCAGTCATGGACCAGTCAGCAGAGAGAATTTAATGTAAGCAGTTGATGTACAGGTGTTGGTTAGCTGAATGAGAAAAAAGAAAAGATGGAAATGACCAAGAAAGCAAGTACTATCCCTAAGGTTAGGGAAGTAAAGGGGATAAGTTAAGAGTATCAGAAGCTCAAATGATGGGTGATAAGGAGTTGGGTCTTAGACTTTCCAGGAGGAGTCACTGCCTGCCTGATGATGATACATCTGAAGGACCATTAGCCTCATTTTGTGAATTCCAATAGGAGCTGAAAACTGGGGCAAACGGTTGCTACTGGGGAAAGTCGATGAAAATTGCCAGCAAAAGGGAAGAAGGAAAGTCTTTCCCTTCCCCTTCTGGGTAACCTAACAAGAATCCAGCTGCAATGAAAAAGCATAGTTGGCAAAGCCCCAGCTCCAACTATACAAAGCAGAGTATAGAGAGGTGATTTAGGAGCTGAGAGACATAGCATATTAACCAACACAAGCATTTTAACTCAGAATCTGTGTGGTACTCAAAACAATTTAGCTCCATTCCTAGTATCATATAATCAATATATGGCAGTCATAATTTGAATTCTAAGTTGCCCCTTATAACAGTTGGCCATAATGTCTGGGGCAATGTCTCATCAGAATGCCATTGTTACATAGCTTCCAAAACATATTTGAAGCTCCCATCAGGGCATCTAGCAGCATCAGGCGATTTGAGGTGCTAGCATTGGCCAGATACCTCCATCCAAACAGCATACAGTATGTGGGCAGATAATAGGTATTACTAGGTCTGCAAAGTCTTTCAAGGTTGTTTTTGTGTAGAGAATAGTTTAGCATTGGCTCTAGGCCTAAACCAGAGACAGAGATTTGCTCACCTTCTCTGGGATTCATCTCCCACACCTGGAGTGGGACTTACTCATAAAACACTTCACATTCCATATAAAGTGATCCTAAATGCACATACAAAAATGATTTTTGAGAATGATGTCTTACCTCTAAGGAAGTGCTCTGGCCAAATAGCTTGGAGAATAAGCTGGTGTATTTTTATTTTGTTTGTGTGAGTCCCCAAGTACAGCTAAATAAGCATGTATTTTGCCAATGGTCCTAAAATATCAGAGCACACAAGTTTCACCTAAGTTGCTTTTTTGTATGAAACAGAACTTCAAACTACTTGAAACACCCTCATTGGAGAAACGTTAATGAGAGGCCTTGGCATCTAGGAATCATTCTTAAAGTTTCCCACTCTCAAGGATACTTTTCTTTCTAAGTGTTATTCTCAAATAGAAAATGGAAAATTCATAGTGTCTGAAAGGTTAGATTACTTTATCACCGTTATTATAGTAGCTCTAAGAGAAATAGCAAGTGGTTTAACAATTGCCCATTTATAAATGTGAATGTTTAAAGAAAATACAGAGTTAGGATTTCAAGTCATAGGAAAAATTTTTATAAGCAATAACATTAGTCAAACTGTGTTTGCCTTCACAGTAGGTGGAAATGTGTGTGGTAGAACATTTGAGACAAGAACATGTATTCAAGCCATATACATTGAACATTTTCAGTTGAAAGAAAAAACAGTTATAAATCAGGTTGAATATTTACTGTTATAATGTCACTAGAAAGTAATTTCTCAG
Source organism: Myotis davidii (assembly GCF_000327345.1). NCBI lineage: Eukaryota > Metazoa > Chordata > Mammalia > Chiroptera > Vespertilionidae > Myotis > Myotis davidii. The sequence goes on along the minus strand of NW_006294654.1, from coordinate 3,021,082 downwards.
AAGTTATCCCAGTTGCTGTTGTACAAAATTTTTCTTAACTTTTGTTGTTGTTGTTAGAGTCAATACCTTGGTTTGTCCCAAGGAATAATATTTACTCCAGGAAAATGCTTCTTCTCATCATTTTTCCAAAACCTCTAAGTACTAAAAGCTCTTTTAGAAGCTGTTTTCTTTTGGGATTCTCACTGAGCCACCTACTCACTGGAGAAAAACTACTTCAACACCAAAACCAAATAAAGCCAATTAAGAAACACTGTGGCTGCTGAATGATTGGTCTGTCAGGAAGATTGTGGGTAGCCCAGTAGAGCCACTGACTTGCACAGAGGACTGCATGAAGATATACAAAGATTCCTTTCTTTTCAATACTTTGCTGATATGATTGATCTTATTAGCCTAAGTGTCCATCCTTAAAATTCTATGAAATACCAAAATCTCTATACAATCTTCTTGTTAACCACCCATGGAGTGCAATATAGATTTGTTAATTAGTATTTGCAATGCCAACAGGAAATAGACTCTGGAACAAACTGCCAAAAGTAAGAGTGTTTGTGTAAGAAGTTTATAAAACGGTTTCAAGTCATTTTCTTTTTTTTTTCCTTAGCTATGGACAAGTTTCCTATATAGCATTCAAGAACTGTCATGACTACTTTTATAATGTTCCCCCATGAGTTTATATTTATTTTGTGTGGTTTGTTGTTGGATCTCATGTAGTTTTATGGAAACAAGTTCAAAATTAGTCTTTTTATTCCTAGTACATGTCCAAACTGCACATAGGTCAACTGAATGATGCGATGAATGAAATTAAGAGCTTTTTATCTTAAGAATATTTTATCTTGGAACATTAAATCTTAAGAAAACAAATATTGTTTTTTTAAAAAAATGAAAATAAATTATTGAGCTGGATGTCTTTCATAGAAAAGTCTTCTATCTCAACACAGGCTTTATGACTTCAATGTATTATACCCCAATAAATAAATTTGAGCTGATTTGCATCTTAGGTTGGTTGAAATAAATATCGGAAACCATAAGAATATTAATTATGCACAATGCAAAGTGCTTATATACATGTATGTTATGAAATGCACACAAGTTAACATATGCACACACACATCAAATAACCTCCAGTTAGTTAATTACCATTATAAAACAAGTACACCTCAGTTATTGGGGGAGTTGACATAGCTCTGGCCTCTTGCAATGTCAGCATTTCAATATGCATAAGGCATGCCAAGAAAAAGCTAAATACACACTCACACACACACACACACACATACCTCTGAGGTCACGGTTACCTTTTGATCAAAGGTTTTGCAAAATATCCAAAGCCCTGAAAGAAACCATGAAGTTTGAGAAATATTTGTAGGTTCTGACAAGCTTCCAAGCTTCCTGGTGGGAATACTTTGTGTTCTTTTCCATCCTGCCGGAGGAAAGCAGTGGTTTATGGACAAGCTCCTAGGCAATTAGAATTCCATAATTCAAATTAATAACCTCATAAAACACTGCAGATTATGCACTTGGTTTTTTAACCTAGAACTAAAGTACTATTCTAATAGTGATTTTGAAATTGCTTGGAATTCATCCCAGCCTTTCTAAAAATATTTTTTAAGTTAAAGACATTTGAAATAAAAAAAAAGATTTCATTTAATGAACAGTTTGTGTGTGTGTGTGTGTGTGTGTGTGTGTGTGTAATTCACAATTAGATTTTCAGATTAGTAGTACATGGGAAATATTTGCTTTCACTGGTTTTGCTTTACTGGAAGTAGATGTTAAGGTCACGTTTTTCTCACGCCGACCTTTTCTCAGTAGGAAAGAGGAAATGGCAGGAGGAGGCAGGAACACATCTTCCTTTTATCATGTTCCTATTATGCTTCATCACATTGTCTAGTGAAATGAATGAATAAATTAGGTTTTTTATTTCATGTGCTGGATTATGTGTTTTATATATTTCCCTACTTTTAATTTAGTAGGGCAGTCCTATCAGATGATGGGTCTCATTAAAAGAAATGTTATTATGAAACCGTGTGCATGAGATTTAATTTTCACTCAATTTAAAAAGTATACTTGGGAGAGTAGGGCATTGAAGCACAGGAAAATGATTAGTTGGGGTTCCTTTTAGAGAGAGGAGTCAAATGTGTGAGAAGTAGTGCCTCTGGGGCAAATAAAACAATCAAATAGTCGGAAATGGGGTTGCAGGCTTCGCATAAATGACCGTACTGCTCTATTTTCAGACCTCCTGCCTTTCTTTAATGACCATTTCTTTTTCTTGAGGCAACAGACGAAAAAGGGCTGGGGTAGAGGAAGGAGGAGAGCTTTGGCTCAACTAGGAAAAGACCCCTAGAGGGATGCCTTTAAGGTTTTCATTCATTCTTTCACCAAGAGAAAAGTCCTATCTGTCACTCGGACAGGGATCCCATTCCAATTTGAACTTGACCTAACCCAAAGTTTCTTAAAATTTCACGAACTACAGAACTAACATGAGAATCACTGGAAGGCATGTTAATATACAGGGTGCTGGTCCCAGCCCCAGAATTTCTGAAAGACTAGGTGCAGAATTTGCTTTGTAAACAAGTTGCTAGCTGCTGGTCCTGGGACACACTTGGAGAACTGCTGACCCAGCACATGCTTATGAAGGACCATCTGAGCCCAAATTAATTAAATAAAGGCTTATACAGATGCAGATATGAACACATTCGGTTTTCCTCATAAACTTGTTGGGTATGTAACCACATCTAAGGACTGCAGTTCTAAATGTTTAGCTGATTCTCAGTTGCGGGAAGAGGTAGCACTGTACAGTTAAATCTCCTCCATTCAGCCCCATGCTTCACTCTGGAAAGCTCTTCAGTTTTACAAAGGGATTTCCATTTTCGTTGGCTTAATTGGGGGTGAGACTTACTGACAGAGGCAGTAGGAGAGCCATATAGAGATGATAATTATCTGGAAATATTAATAATATGGTTGGTATTATTAGAACTGTTTTCTTACAGGTAACAGAAACTAAGTCCGGATAACTTACATAAAAAGGAACTTTGCTGCTAGGTGATGGGAGAGCTCCCAGATTGGAAGAAAAGGATGAAAAACCAAGCACCTTGAAAAGATTAAGCACCAAAAACAGCAGACAATACTCTGAGTGAATGAGCTCCAATGTCCTCAGTATTTTCTTAGTTTGGTTAAGATGTACATTTCCGAGAGAGAATGTCCATTAGTTCAGCCTAGAAGTGCTCACCTTTTCAGTAGGGAAATCACAGAACTAGTTAGCAGACCCCTTTGAAATGCTAGGAGAATGCAGCTGTCCCCCTTATCTATGACACTTTTCATTGGTCATAGGAAATGTCTTATACCACCCTGATCATTTTTTCTCTTTTTTTTTTTTTTCAGTTTTCTCCAAGACAAGGCCCCAGATGGACTGCCGACATATCAAATGGCAGAAAAGATATAAGAAGCCATCCACTGGTGAGTGCCCCTGCTTCTGTTGATTTTGAATTTTCCATAGACTGTCAGCTCTGTAGTACCTTTCCTTGACGCTTACTAAATTAATGCTATGACAGGCTTCATGTTTTACTTCCCTTTCTGTCTCTGGCTCTCTGTGATTTGGTGGTCCCCTTGAAACCCATTTCTACTTTACTAATCTCAACTTTCCCTGTTAATCTCAAAGTTCTCAAGCTCACCTCAGTTTGGAGCACTGGCAACTCTGGGATGAACTGACTACCATCAGAATCCAAGCTAATGGAGTGATTACATTATTCTCTTCTGAGATATGAGGAAACAGACTCATAGACAGGTTAAGTAACTTGGTCAAATTCATGCATTTAGTAATGAGTGAACTATGATTTCTTCCCCAAACAGTATCCAACACTTATGCTTTAAGAAAAACTGGGCTATATCCACCATGTTCTTTTATTCATTAACTTTTGACTTCCAGCATTTATTTATTTATTTTTAAAAATATATTTTTATTGATTTCAGAGAGGAAGAGAGAGGGAGAGCGAGAGATAGAAACATCAATGATGAGAGAGAACCATTGATTGGCTGCCTCCTGTACACCCCCCACTGGGGATGGAGCCTATAACCCAGGCATGTGCCCATAACTGAAATCGAACCTGGGATCTTCAGGCCATAGGCCAGTGCTCTATCCACTGAGCCAAACCAGCTAGGGCCAGAATTCACTTAAAACTAATATTGATTTTCCTAAATATAAACCTATTTCAAAACCACTGTTCACAGGGGAGACTTATTGACAGAGCGTTGGTTACTCTAATGGCTGGCTTAGTAGAAACACATGCCAAACACACATTTTGCAGATAATGACAAAATTCTCCAGATTTTCTGTGAAGTAATCATAGAGCAAGAGAGAAATCTGTTCTGGGTGTTCTGGATGACTCACTGAAGATAATAGCTCTCATTTTTTTTATCTTAATGATTCTTCTAAATTTTGTATTCTACTCAGTAATATAGTTGTGCTTGCCTTGTGTAAATTATTTATGTTTAAATGCTATTCCTTACACTTAGAAATTATTTTCTATACTTCTTGGTTGTTGGATAAGATACTATTGCACTGAGCTTATAAATTTTAAAAATGAAAAGGACTGAAATGAGAAAGATTCCATGACCTGAAATACCTATTGGTGTTCTAATAAAAAATGTATAAACGGATATATTTGTGGACCAGAACCACAAGTCTATTCTTTTACTGATTTATAGGTTATGTTGCAATAATCACTGAGAAAAAATGCCCATGACATTACCATAATATAGTGTAAATACACACCATTGTTGCTCAAATTTTATGAATTGTTTGCACATTTGAGTAACATGATGGGGCTGAAAGTTCTCTGCTCCACTGGGCATTCTCTTTTACTTGCTCTGGCATACACTCATCAAATGACTTTTCAGTGAAGAAAGATAAATGATGATGTTATTTTTTATCTTTAACAAAGACAGCGTAAACATCATTACTTTTAATTGAACTAAAATGCTCAAAAACCTCATCATCCCCACAGCCATTCTCTGATTTCAGCTCTCAACATCCATTTTCATTGCAGTTATCTTGTCATATGCAGTAACAACCTTGAGAATGCCTTATTGCCAATTATTAAGGTTATTTATCCTTGAAAAAGTATCTTATAGATAAAGCCAATTTTGTTAAACATCGTTTGTCACTGTGGACAAGAAAAGAATTAATTCATCTTATCCAAAGGTTGTCCCTTTGCTAGATGTCTTCATTCCCCTTCTGTGTAAGTAAAATAACCACTGAAACTGGTGTTAGAACCCTCAGTGCACATCTGGCTTCCCTCAGTGCACATCTGTCTTGTGATTTTCTAGAGTTAGCTAAGAGCTCATCTGTATAGTAAATTTTCAAAGTCACTTCCCACTGGTTTTCAAAAGAGAGAGTCAAATCACTGGCCTCTTTTTTAAAGTGAAATTTTCCATTTGTACCACCCCATCCAGCACACAGAGGAAATCAGGAGGCATATAGTGTGAGGTGAGTATTCTTGGTAAATGATGCAGTTGCTGCTGGGTCATTCACAATGAGTGATGTCCTTGATGCAGTTACCACTCCCCAAGTTTGATATGGGCACCTTTTCAGCTTGGCTGCCTCTTTCTGATCCAAGATAGATTTGCTATGCCTACAGCCTGGGTTCTGTCAAATATTCTTCAGTTAACTGAGCCTCATCTTCTAAAATAGTTTTGAAAATGACCTTGAAGGTAACTTTGAAAGATGTTTTATTTACCTCTTTGTATTTTTTATTGAATTGCTCCTAGCAAAGACTTCTTCTTCTTCTTTTTAAAATTCTGGTGGTTATTCTTTAAGTTGTACTAACTGGGTTTTAAATAATGCTGCACAGCTGATACAGTCAGACCAGGTTGCCTTAAATTTTCCTAGCAAAAAGTTTCCAAGGTTTTAGGTTTTTTATTTCTCTGTTGTAAAAAATTGTATTTTAAATGAACATGAAAATATATTTATTTTGTTGATTCTTGCCACTTATAGGGTGGTATTATGATTTTATTAAATGTCAGACTCACGAATTTCTGGAACAGTGTCATGCATGAACCAATTCTCAGAGCTTTAGATTTTCTAGTTCTCTTTAGAACCTTGTATAAACTCACAGGTTTCAAAGCTTCTGATTAAATCTTTCTGTTTAAACCAATAATCCATACACATCTCAAAATATAATAAAAATTATTACCTTTAAAAGATAAACAAAGAATGATAGTAAAATTAATAGTGAAAAATTAACATTTTGGTTATTTTATATTGTAGCATTTACTGAGGTGGAAATCATAGCTAATTTAATTGTGTTCTTGAAAATTTATTCAGATCATATATTCACATATTGAATGATTTAACTTTTTGCCTTTTAATTCCTATATGCTTGTTTGTGACTTTTCTATTTAGTGAGAGACATTCCACATTTCCTCCAGGAGAAGCAAGTGGGTTTGTTGTTGTTGTCATTGTTTTGTTTTCGTTTTTATAATGGCATTTAAAGGAACTCTCAATGTTCATTCTTTTGACATCCAGAATAGGATTTTGAGAATCAAAAGGGGAGACCTGAGGGAAGCAAATGTTTAATCCATGTCAATGCAATTAAATGGAAAAGAGAAAGATAAAAAATTTTCTCTACCCCAGAAGATCATATGGGCTGGGGGTGATTGTGCTGAAGGAAAGAAGAGAACTCAAAAGTAGAAAAAGATTAGCTCATGGGGAACCATGTGGACACATGCTGAATCAGCATTAGGAAACTCACCACTATTCATTCCAGTGAGCCATTGATATGGCCCGCCATGGCTCTTTGAGGAAGTCATTGTTTTCAACTCTGTGGGTTGAGCACTTTTCGTTTATAGCTGCTAGCATATTTTGCTTAGATCATCTAGCAGAGGACAGCTTACCTACTCTGAAACTTTGCTGAGCCCCAATCAAACTGCCCTTGTAGATAATGTCTTCATCGCCCTTCATTTTCAGCTGCTAAGGTAATTTATAAGCCTCCTGATCTTGGAAGGTGAGGTCTTTAACAATTAAGGAAACAGGTAAAAAGAAAAAAGAAGGCCATAGCAGGTTTTCTCAGTGGATAGAGCATCAGCCTGCAGACTGAGAGGTCCTGGGTTTGATTCCGGTCAAGGGCACATGCCCAGGCTCAATCCTCAGTGTGGGGCGTGCGGGAGGCAGCTGATCAATGATTCTCATCATTGGTGTTTCTATCTCTCTCTCCTTCTCCATTCCTCTCTGAAATCAATAAAAATATATTTTTTAAAAAAGAAAAAGGGAGCACATGGAAGGAGCTTTTAAACTCATTAAATTAAATGAATTTAATTTCATTGTCATTACATAAAACATTTAGTTGTGGCAGGAAGGACCAGTAATTGTGTGTGCAGTGTATAATCAATAGCCAGAAAGCAAAACAGTGGTTTGAATGATATCACACTAGTCTATAAAATAAAAGGAAAGCCTAAGTGGGTCACCACTGAGAATTCTTTTCAAATTTCTATGCTGCAACTTATTTGGACAGACAATAATTAGCCTTGAGGGTCAGTGACAATAATTAGCCTTGAGGGCAAGTCTGGTCTTGTCACACTAGCATTCCCAGTTCATGATGTCAATGGCATTTTGGATTTCTAATTATCACAAAAATATAGATTTCCTATGTAGTCCAAGCACATTAAAACAGTCCTTTGGGCTTTCATTAAAATGCGAAAGTTTAGTGGACATGGAATACATGGCATCCATGGAATACACGTTCTGCTGATTCTTGGGATATGCTTGCCACAAAGACATTAACAACATAACAAGCAACAAAACTCAAAAATGCCCTTGCCCCAGTTTTTTAGTAAAATTGATGTCCTAGGTACATAAACCATGCTTCTTGCATGGGATGCGTACCTGAGAATGTAACATCAGGGGATATGCAGTTCCCAATTCAAGAAGGACCATTCAGTTTCATGTCACCAATACTATTTATGGAAAATACCTAAACATTAAACTGAAGCTACTTTTATAGCTTTCCTGAAAATAAATATAGATGTCTGGGTTGTTCCCCTCTCCCTTATCAAATCAAATGTAAAACCATTCAAATAAAACTCATTTGAAAATAAATCTTATTAGGGCGGGGCTAATGACAGAAAATGAAAACAAATGGATCACATGATTTTCCAGCCCATAGTTGTACGGTTAATTTTATTTTTTTTAATATATTTTATTGATTTTTTACAGAGAGGAAGGAGAAGGATAGAGAATTAGAAACATCGATGAGAGAGAAACATCGATCAGCTGCCTCCTGCACACCCCCGACTGGGGATGTGCCCTTAACCAAGGTACATGTCCTTGACAGGAATTGAACCTGGGACCCTTGAGTCCGCAGGCTGATGCTCTATCCACTGAGCCAAACTGGTCAGGGCCAATTTTCTTGTTTCTGAACCCTGGGTACCCATTGCTTATTTGATTCATTTAGTTCTCTGCCTATATTAATTCTACCCATATTTTACTGTCCTATTAAAATGCCATCTCCACCAAAGGCTTCCTGGATGCCTTTGCCTGGAAGTAATTATACCCTCCTCTCTTTCTTTGTAGGATTATACTTGGTATTTTTCATTAGTTTCTAATTCATTTCCTTATTTGTGTGTACAGCTGATTTGTTTTACCAGAGTGAGAGGGCCTGAGGACAGGGACAATATATTACTCAATTTTATAGTCTCTAGACACAGAAGACAGCAATCATTTTCTGTAAAGGCCCTGATAGAAAACATTTTAGGTTTTAGGGGCTGCATGTGATTGACCTCTGTCCCCCAGTTTTTTTTACAACCATTTTAAAAGTAAAAAAACACTATTAATTGTGAATTGTATAAAAACAAGTCATAGACCAGATTTGGTGTTCAGACTATATTTTTCAACTCCTGCTTAGAGTATTTAGTAGTGCATATAATAAAAAATAAACAAATGTTTATAAAGGGAGTGAATAATAATAAATAATAATTGTTAATTAAGATACTGGATTATTCAATAGTATTTTTATTCTAATCAGCATGCTTAAAACAAATTAGATGTTTGTACTTCCAGTAAACAAATTTACCAGGTCATCTTTTGCCCAGAAACTGCTTAATCATAAAAACAAGTAGAATCAATTTTTAAGCACCCATTTTTAGTTAATTACATAGTTAATTTTCTTTCTGGATGTGTACATTGATGGTTATTCAAAAGTCCATACTCTGTGTGCATAAGATCTATATACAGTAAAACATTTTTGAAAAACTATGAAATAGGGTATTATAAAGGAATACAGCTTTATTTTGTGAGTTCTTAAATTATGAATACATCACTAAATATTTATTGAGGCATTCCTCCCATGTGAGGGAAGCAATATGAGTACTTCTGTTTAGGATGTAGAAAGTCACAGGAGTAAGTCTCCTTACCCTAACAATGAGAGAGAACCAGATCACCTAAGAAATTGTAGTGTTTTGTTTTTTGTTTTTTTTAACGCAACAGGGACCTGCAGTCATAACACAATGAAGGAAACTGAATTCCAAAGAGGGACAAACTCTTCTGAAAAAGATGGGAAACATGAACTAGTTCACCTTTGGAAGAACAGAGGAGGAAGAGGTGGCTGCCATAGAGAGGGATGAGGGAAAACATCAACTAAAATATTAATGAATTTTTGAAGGCCAAGAATTTGGTTGCCTTGCGGATCAAGAGGCAGAGACACTGAGAAAGCCCAACCCTGTGCACAGGCTCAAGAACATGCCTAATATTGACTCTAAGACAGGAAAACAGAGAGCCTGCCCAGCTGCTTGGTAAGTCTAGCACTGACTGACAAGTGATTAGCAAGTCTACCCAGTGGGAAGAGGTGAGAGAAAGGGTTGATTAACTGTGGCTTCTGAGCCAATTCCTCCCAGCAGACTCTTTTTGCTAAGCCTGTGAGCTAAGAATGGTTTTTATAGTTTTAAAAGATTATATCATAGAAATAAAGAAGAATATGAGACAGAGACCATAGGCAGTCTAAAAAGCCAAATTATCTACTATCTTACAGAAAATGTTTGCTGACCCTTGAAGATGAGCATGGAAAAGAGATTCTTCTGTTGTACAATTGTGTAAAACCTTCTAAAAATGCGATGCATCTATCATAAACATGAAATTAAAAAAAATGAGAAATTGAAATTCATCACATTTATAGCTTCTGCTTTTAAGGAAAAACAAACAAACTGTTTAGTTGATAGACTATGAGAAAATATTTGTGAATACAAACCTGATAACAGATTTCTATCAGAATATATAGAGAACTCTTACAACTTAATAATCTCAATAAAACAAAATGGACAAAATATTTGAACAGATTTCACTGTAGAAGAGCTATTGATGCGTATTGAAATATGCATATAAAAACACGCTTAACATGTAATTAGTAGAGGCCTGGTGCACGAAATCAAGCACAGGTAGGGTCCCTAGGCCTGGCTGGTGATAGGGCCAATCTGTGGGGTGACTGGTGGGGCAATCGGGGGGGCCCTGCTGGCACCCGCCTTGGCTGGCCTGGCGCCGCCCACTCATCGGTCCCACCCCCTGCCACCACCACTGGTCCCATCCCCTGCCACCACCACTGGCCGCCTCCCACAGTGACCTCCTCTGTGGGAGGCGACCAGCAGGGTGATCAGGGAACAGCATCGGCCCCTTTGCTGGCCAGCCCTGCTCCCTGATCGCCCGCCACCACTGCCAGTCACCTCCTTCTGTGGGGCGACCCGTTGGGGGGGTCCCCACTGGCACCCGCTTTGGCTGGCCTGGGGCCTGCGGGCTGAGGTCAGCTCCTGCATTGAGCGTCTGCCCCCCTGGTGGTCAGTGTGCATCACAGCAACCAGTCATTCAACTGTTCGATCACTTAGGCTTTTATATAAATAAACTAGAGGCCTGATGCACAAAATTCATGCAAGGGGCTTGACCCTCGCAGTTACGGCAGCTTGCCTCGACCCTTGCAGCCGTGGCGGCTTCCCTCGCAGTCCCAGCTTAGTCCGGAAGGTCGTCCGGAAGGAAGTTCGGCTGTCCAGTTTAGTTAGCATATTATGCTTTTATTATTATAGATATCTGGTAGGAATTCCTTATGTACACTGTCACAATGTGAGGGTTCCTTTGCAATTCCCCATAATGTGCCTATCAGTGAGTCCTTGAAATTCAACATGCTAGGGAGTTACTCTAAAAAATTCTTCCAGGCCCCAAAATTCTTCCAGTTCAGTGGATGGAGCGTCGGCCTGTGGACTGAAGGGTCCCAGGTTCGATTCCAGTC
>NW_006294654.1:3008613-3008957 GCF_000327345.1 Myotis davidii | reverse complement strand
TCTATTTTGCTTAGCATTATATTCTCATGATCCATCCATGTTGTAACAAATGGCAGTATTTCATCTTTTCTTACAGTTGAGTAGTTTTCCACACACTAGAGGCCCAGTGCACGAAATTTGTGCATGGGGGGAGGGTCCCCTCAGCCCAGCCTGCACCCTCTCCAATCTGGGACCCCTTGGGGGATGTCTGACGGCCGGTTTAGGCCCATCCCTCTCACAATCCTGGACCACTGGCTCCTAATCGCTCACCTGCCTGCCAGCCTGTTACCTCTAACTGCCCCCTGCTGCTGACCAGGTCACCCCCAACTGCCCTATCCCTACTGGCCTGTTCATTCCTAACTGCC
>NW_006294654.1:3007759-3008321 GCF_000327345.1 Myotis davidii | reverse complement strand
TGCCAGCCTGGTCACCCCACGCAGCCTGCTGTTCAGTCATTTGGTCCTCCCTCACTAACCCCCTTGCTGGCCTGGTCACCCCATGTAGCCTGCTTGTTCATCTTTTGGTTGTCTTTCACTAACGCCCCTGCTGGCCAGGTTGTGGGCAGCCATCTTGTGAGGGTGTGAGGATTAATTTGCATATTACATCTTATATAGGACTAGGGGCCCAGGGCACGAAATTCGTGCACTGGGTGTGTGTGTGGGGGGGAGTGTCCTTCAGCCCAGCCTGCCCCCTCTCACATACTGGGAGCCCTCAGGCGTTTACCGCCATCACCCTCCAATTGCAGGATCAGCCCCTTGCACAGGCCTGATGCCTCTGGCAGAGGTGTCAGGCCTGGGCAGGGGACCCTCATTTCCCCCCATCACTGGTTCTGCCCCCAGCCCAGGCCTGATGCCTCTGGCCCAGGCATCAGGCCTGGGCAGGGGACCCACAGACCCCTCCAATTGCTGGCTCTGCCCTCGGCCCAGGCCTGATGCCTCGGCCAGAGGTGTAGACCCCCATCCCCCTCCGATCGCCTGA
>NW_006294654.1:2998993-3006849 GCF_000327345.1 Myotis davidii | reverse complement strand
AGAAGAGGGGTTGCTGGTTCATATGGTAACTCTATTCTTAATTTTTTTAAGGAACCTCATTATTGTTTTCTATAGTGACTGTACCAGTTTACATTTCTACCAGTAGTGAATGAGGATTCCTTTTTCTCCACAACCTCTATTCTTGCAATGAACAGTCCAAAAAGAAAATGAAGAAAATCTCATTTATAGTTAACATTTAAAAATATGTTTAATTTGCATTACTCTGATGACTAGTGACGTTGAGCATCTTCTCATATTTCTATTAGCCGTCTGTAGGTCCTCTTGGGAGAAGTGTCTGTTCAGGTCCTCTGCTCATTTACTTTAAACTTGTTTTTATTCATTTCATAGTGGAAGGGAGAGGGGGAGAGAGAGAGAGAGAAACCTCAATGATGAGAGAGAATCATTGATCAACTGCCTCCTGCACACCCTGCACTGAGGATTGAGCCCACAAACTGGACATGTGCCCTGACCAGGAATCAAACAGTGACCTCCTGGTTCATAGATTGACACTCAACCACTGAGCATACTGGCCTGGCCCTGTCTGCTTTTTAATTGGATTGTTTGTTTGGTGTTGAGTTGTATGAGTTCTTTATATATTTTGGATATTAACCCCCTTGTCAGAGCTGTTGTTTGCAATGACCTGTTCATAAATCAAGATGGTTAAGTAACATGTTTCTTGAATTTATTTAGTTAGTCCTACTTTTCTCTGTCTTATAATGAATTAATTTACTGTTATATTTTATTAAGTCCTTTTTTAATTTTCAATTATAGTTCACATACAGTATTGTATTAGTTTTAGCTAAAGAATACAGTGATTAGACATTTATATACCTTATGAAGTGATCACTCTGAAAAGCCTAGTACTCACCTAACAACATACATAATTATTACAATTATTGACTATATTCCTTAGGCTAGACTTTACATCCCCGTGACTGTTTTTATAACTGGCAATTTGTACACATCTTAATCACTCCCCTTTTTTTATTTCCTTTTCTAAGTTTTATTTCATTGTGTGACAAATAATTTCTTAAGTTAGCATAATTTATTTTGATTCTTTCTTGTGTATCTATTTCATAGTTCTAACATACCATAACTTCATTGCTCCTAATTTCTAGGTATTATGCAATTTAAAGTTTTAGGTTTTCCTCTTTAACTCAATAGTGATTTAACAAAGCTGTTGTAATATGATATGGTGATTAGACATTGTTCCTTTTGTTGTTGTTGTTGTTGTTGTTGTTGTGTGTGTGTGTGTGTGTGTGTAGTTTTATTGGGCTAGGATAAAAAGACTAACAATACTGAAATTTTTTTGGAAATCAATGAGGTTTATTTATTACCTCCTAAATGGTAGTTTTTGTTATGGGTTTGATATTGTATAGCATGAGCCCTAGAAAATAAGTCATTCCTGTTTTTAGGTGATAGATTTTGATGCATGTTTTTACAACAAAACCTTTATTAATGAAGAGAAGATTTGTGCAATTAACTTTCTTCCAATCTCCTCACCACAATTCCCTCCTCCCAATTGTTGCTGAGCATATTGTGTTTCCTTACATTTTATGTTTTATAGCACTGTATTTTCTTTTTGGTATTTGGTCTTAATTCTTTTCTCCTAGAACTTTATTATTTCTGAGTTCTTTGTTTGATCTTTTAATTGTTTAGATTTTCTGAATAAGAATTTTATTCATGAAGTATTCATAATTACTATATTTCTTAAATATTGATATGCCTTTTGCCTTTATACTTGAAAAGAATTTAGTTCCGTTTAAGATAACTGGTCACTATTTTTTTCTTGTAAAGTTTTGTAGACATTTTTTGAAATAACATTTTATCCTTGAATATTGCCTTGGAGAAGTCTGAAATCACCCAACATTTGTAAATTCTCCCTCTTCGTGCTTTAGGACCTTTTGAAAAATATTGTTTAGTGAGTTGTTGTTACCGTGAAGCCTGGTAACTTTATCAAGACAATTCAGTGTTGACTATTCTATACCAGATTTTTATGGGACACAGTGTTCATTTCTTTCTGTTATATTTTAGCATACTTTTATATTTAATTTAGTAACTTAGCTTTACTTTGTCGTCTACTTTTATCACTCCTAATCACCTTGATTCTCTATGTTTTCAAATTTGTTTTGCTTGATATTCTTAAGCTTATTCATTATGTCCTTGACTTTTATTTTTCAGTATTTATTTATCATGAGCACTTCTAATGGTAAGAAGCCAAGAAACGATTACGGTATTCTTGGGATAGAGTGCATGTGTTCAGTACTTCTCTTCAGTACATCCTATTTCTTTAGACTGGATTGATATTGCAGGTGCCTCCATGAACTCCTTCCTCAGAGCTTGTGTTATGAGGCCATATGATGAGTCACTGGGCATAAATCAGATTTTAAGTAGGCTGGCCTCATTGGGAATTGTGGAAGACAGACTGAATTTGTTTCAGATGAGTCTAACAATATCTATGATCCTAAATGACTTAGGGTGTAGGCTTTTGTTGGTAGTAGTATCATTAAATGAAAGACTAAAAGTTTGAGAAATGATTAGGAAATTAAATCAAAGTACAAGGGTCACAGTTAGCAAACTGTGCTCAGAAAGTTCCTCATTTCAACTGTTTATTACAACACTATATAGGCAGGGCTGCCTTTAGGTGAAAGTCTAAAATGGAAGGCTTGTCTCAAGCTACCACAAAGCATTGCAATTAAAAGTGTTGACATAAAATGTTTTCACTAAAATATTTGTAATAAATAATAAGTGAAAGGTTTTACAAAATGAGGATTTTGGAGGAATCAGTCATTCACTAACTTATTGGATTTTCAAGCCCATGATTAGATAAATTTTTAAATACTACAAATACATGAAAAACATACTCCCCTTAATGAAAAGTCTTCAAAGATTGAATGATACAAGTTTGGAAAGAGATAAATTAGTAAAGGAATATCAAAGATACTTTTCCAATACTTATTTCTAGTGATAGTAAGTTTCTTAGAGTACTCAACAGTGCTTTGCAACTCAAACACTATATAAATGCTATCCTAGGTATTCCTTTTGCCTAACTTTCTTCAACCCTTTTTATCTGTTTTATATTCCTTTCCTTATTATTTCTTAATCCTTCCAATTTTTAAACACAGATAATGAGTCTAGTTTGGTCATCTAGAAATTAAGGTAGATGTCATAAGTTAAGACTAATAAGAGATGCTTGGCTGGGCATCAAACCAAGATGTTTCAAACCCAGGGTTTCTTAAACCCCCACAAATGATTTTCTTGGAAACATTTTCTTCTTGAAAATTCTGTGTAAACTGTGGTTCATCTTACAATTTTGTCACCAGTGAAAACCCCAAATCAAAGTTTTCCTTTTCTCCCCAGGCTGCAGTGAACAGCCAGGATAAGACAGGCAGGGTAAATAGGAAGTCAGAACCCCTAAGGAGAACAGCAGGTAGGGCAGGCTCATAAAATGGAGGCCGCCCTGCCATATGTGGTCATCTGGCAGCCCCATGAATCAGTCACATAAAGACAAGCACCTTTGATCTACTTGAAAGACTAAAGATGTGAAATACAAACTTGAGTGACCTTTGAACTTTTCAGCATGAGCAGGTCACCCTTGTTCCTTGAATACTTTTTCTCCTCTAAAATTCCACCCCATTTCAGATGAACACATGTGGTTTTGTGATTTTCCTACCTCTGTTCATGTCCATTCAGCAGCATCAGAGTGTGTGTTTTTATTTTTTTTGTAGAGATGGTTCTACAAATTCTGATTTCAAAAAAGACATGTGGGAGCTAAGCAGAATGCCTTTTTACTGGCCTCCTAATTGGTCTCCCAGCTTCTGTCCCTGCTCCCCTTCCATTAATCCCCCCCAGCAGCAGCCAGGGAGACCCCTCAAACTTTCACTTGTGCATATCTCTCCTCTGCTCAGTCTGTCCAATGGCTTAGGAACAAACACCAAAGACTTTACATGGACCCAACCTTTCCTACTTCTCTGACATAATGTTCTCCATCTCTCTCCTTCAGGTATCTCTTGTCATCCTGGCCTCCTTGAATTTCCTCCACAGCTCCAGGGGCATTCAAAGCCTCTGTATTTTCTGTTCTCTCTGCTGAGAACCCTGCTCCTATCAGGGTGTGCACAGGACTTGCTCCCTTCCTTTCTTCAGATTTCAGCTTAAATACAACTCTATCAGTGACATCCTTCCTGATTTCTCTTTTTAAATAGCAAATCTTGCCCAACTCAGTGGTTGAGCATCGACTTATGAACCAGGCGATCACGGTTCAATTCTTAGTCAGAGAACATGCCCAGAATGTGGGCTTGCTCCCCTGTGTGGGACCATGAAGGAGGCAGCCAATCCACGATTCTCTCTCATCACTGTAGTTTCTATTTCTCCCTTTCCTTTCCTCTCTGAAATCAATAAAAAATATTAAAAAATAAATAAATAGCAAATCTTCCACTCCAACCCTCCTGACTTCCTCTACTATGCTGTATTATCCTTGTGAGCACTTATATATTTGTATACACACACACACAAATACATAAGTTATATCTATATATCATATATGTTCATGCTCCCATAAAGAAATACATTTTTATTTATTTACTATATCTCAAATTAGAATATTCTATATTAGCAAGATTTTTTTTCTGAACAACTCACTGATAACAATCTTCTGTCTTCCTGATGTCAGATTAAAATCATTGAACAAGATGAATAACAGGTGCTCAATAAAATGTATTGGATGAATGAAAAAAAATGAGTATTCTTAGAACATACTTTACAGTGAGCAGTTTGTTTTAAATTAGAAGAAGAAATAAAATGAAAAGTGTGGCTGGGTTCTAAGGCAGAGATACTGTCCCTGGCACAAGTGAGCAAGGTCATTTATATGTCTGGCTTCCGGAAAGAGAGAACTATAGTTCCCGGCAGCTCTCTGCAGCTTGCTCTTGTGCTGTGTTGCCACTTTGGTTGACCTGGTTTCCCGACATACATGTCTGTGCTTAGGGGTGGCTTCTTCATTCTCAGCTTTCTGACCATATTAGAGCTTGAGAGGCAGCTTGCTATTGGAGGCCAGTCTGTGAAATCAACCAAGATGTATGCTAACTCTCTACATCTGCTTTCTCCTCATGGTCATTTTCTTCCTCTCTTAGTACCACCATCAAGCCAGCAGTATGTTAACCAGATTTTTTTTCTCAATTCCTCCATGTTGAGACTAGCTGTTTGAAAAAAGTTCCCAATTTATCTGTATTTTTATATCACTCTTTTCCCATTTAAGTTCATGCTATGCCATTTCTTGAACCTCTTCCAAGCTGAAGCATTTACCCAAAATTCATAATTTAAAAACTGTATTTGGTCAGCATGACATATAAAAGATAAGCTCTATGATAGACTTGAGTCTAATTGTTCCAGACTTAAAGGCCTGTTTACAGCTGTGTGAATAATTTAGAAAGTGGCATTAATTTGAAACCTTGGTGTTAATTTGAAAGTCAGTTGAAATCAAAATGACTTTTTAAAAATCATAGTTATTAGAAATAACTGATTAGAAATTCTGGAAAACAAAATAAAACAAACACAGAGGTTACCTATTCTTCTTCTTAATCAAATCAGAGAAGACATCTCCTCTGTTTCATATTATTGGACCTTTATCTGCATGTTAGTATAGGAAGTTGGAGCAATTATCAGAAGTATATGAAATCTCCATAATTAAATTTAAATGGTGCCTTTGGACAGATATCAGGACATTATTGTCAGTTAGTTGGTGCACTTCCAAGACTTTGTTTCATGACTTGCTGAAGAGAGAGGACATGACTTGATGGGGCATAGCAGAATTTGTGTGTGGGGTTTGAGGAGCATGTGAAATTGAAAGAAAGACTATTCAACATATTAATATATTCTGTGATATATAATATATGTGATATGTTGTTATATAATATGTACAGTGCTTAATTTTACTTTATTTCTGGCTCTAAAAAAAGCAAAGCATGTTTTGTTAATGTGGCCAGTTTGCTCTATGTTACATGCAACCTAGTGAAAGAATTATTGCGCCAAACATGAAAGCTCAATGCTTACATTGATATCATGTGAACAAAGGAGAAAAATAAGTTTTCTATCTTTCAAGTTAAAATGAAATTTTTTCTCCACTAAAATGATATTTGATTTGATTTATCTTATGATTATGACACATAATTTATTTTTTAAGAAGAATTAAAGAAGAGCACTTGGGATTTATATTTCCTGAAAGAGGGTGTTGGCTTGTTAGGAAACACTAATGTAGATAATTTTTCGGTATAACACACTAAGGGAAAACTTGTACAAGAGAAAACTATGAGAGAAGCTTAGGAAAGATATGAGAGAAAGAAAATGGGAAATGGAGATGCAAGTCATTAATCCAAAAAATATTTAACACTTCTTATGTGTCAGACATCACCTTAATTTTAGTCAAGGCTACATTCAGTCTTAAATAACTATTAATACCACAGAGAGTTTAGGTGATGAAGGATAGAGGATGAAAACTGTTTGAGCTGTAGATTTGGGATTGTGTGTTTGATCACAGGCCAGCACCTCTGCTTGTCTGATGCAAATCCAGGCCCCAGTTACTATAAATAACTATAAGCATATGCCTTCTGGGCTGGGCTGCTTGTAAATCTCCCAAACCAGGAGTATTATATATGTGGCTGTAAGTGGCCACTACAGAAAGTTGTATGAATCAAAAATAAGGATGTTTTTATTCCTGACTATATGACCTAATGTTGAAAACAGGTAAAGTGATGTAAGAGAGACTGGTGGGCTTTAGGTGAATAAATAAGGTAGTCGACTTTGGTCTCATCCCAGAGTGGGTACATTTGTTACAACTGCTGAACAGACATTGACACATCATTATCATCCCAAGTCCAGAATTTGCAGTAGGGTTCACTCTTAGTATTGTACATTATATGGGTTGGGACAAATGTATAAAACATGTATCTATCATTATGGTTTTATACAAAGCATTTTTCACTGCCCTAAAAGTCCTCTGTGCTCTATTCTTTCCTTCCCACAAGTCCCTGGAAACCACTGATATTTTTATTATTTCCACAATTTTGCCTTTTCCAGATTGTTATACAGTTGGAATCGCACAGTATGTAGCCTTTATAGTTGATGTCTTTCACTTAGTAATATGCATTTAAGTTTCCTCTATGTCTTTTCATGACTTTATAATTCATTTCTTTTTAGCACTGAATAATATCCCATTGTTTGGATATACCACAGTTTATTTATTCATTTACTTACTGAAGGGCATTTTGGTTGGCTGTGTTTGCTTGGATAAGTTTTAGTGATTATGAATAAAGCTGCTATAAACATTCATTTAAACACAGGTTTTGTGTAGATATTTTTAAATTTAATCTAATAAAGAGAAACATGCAAATTGGCTGCACCTATGCTATGCCCCAAGCCACGCCCACCAGTCAGTCAGAGCGACTATATGTAAATTAACCCAACCAAGATGGCAGCCGGCAGCCAGGAGTTGGAGCAAGCAGGAGGCTTGGTTGCCCTGGTGATGGAGGAAGCCAAGCTTCCTGCCTACCCTGACCGGCTGTGGCCTCCGCTCAAGGCAACAAAGTTTCAATTATAGAAGATAAATAAAACCCAGATACCTGCTTCCAGCCGGTGTGACCTCTGCTCAAGGAGGGGCTGGGAGCCTCGGTTGCCAGGGGCAACCCGACCTGGGCTCCGCTTAAGGCTACAAAGTTTCAATTATAGAAGTTAAATAAATCCCAGATAATTGCTTCTAGCCCACGGGCGTGGCCAACCTGAAAATGGCCCTCAGTCCCTCACCCAGGCTGGCCAGGCACCCCAGCAGGACCCCCCACACACACACACACACCCTGAAGGGGCTGGGG
>NW_006294654.1:2996797-2998797 GCF_000327345.1 Myotis davidii | reverse complement strand
CTCCCACCCCCTCGGCAGTGCTAAGGATGTCCAACTGTGGCTTAGGCCTGCTCCTCATGGGGACCAGGCCTAAGCTGTCAGTCAGACCTCCCCTGAGGCCTCCCAGGCTACCAGAGGGATGTCTGACTGCCAGCTTAGGCCCGATCCCCTGGGGAGCAGGCCTAAGTCAGCAGGTGGACGTCCCCCAAGGGGTCCCAGACTGTGAGAGGGCACAGGCCAGGCTGAGGGACCCCCTCCCCAAGTGCACAAATTTTTGTGCACCAGGCCTCTAGTTTAATAAATAAAAAGGAGATCAATTACTGGAGCATATGGTAAGTGTATTTTTAGGTTTGTAAGAAACCATCAAACTGTCTACCATTTCTCATTCTCACCAATCATGAGAGTTCCTGTTGCTCCTGTTTAGCAAAAAGTTCACACTACTTAAAAAACATATTGACAATATTGCAGGCAATAAGCAAATAGGTGGTATAAATAACAGTAAGAAGAAGGATAAAAATGCTTAGACTTTTCTTGATATAATTACCCAAGAAGATGTTGAGGGAAATAATATCGGAGATTAATAGATGAAACATATATGATTGGGCTTTATCAAAGCATTCCCAGTTGAGGATTATAGATAGGGACCCATTAATATTTAGTCAATTTTTAGTTTGATAATTCCATAATGTCACCCCCTAAGCATTTATGTAGGGTGAAGATGCTAAGGTATTACAGAAACTGCCTCATCTGCTATACTACATCAAAAACCAGACATTATACAATTACTTTATTGTATTTTCCCCCTTTGGCTTAGCTTGTTTGGGTAGTGATATATTTAGGAATGAACTGACTGATCTCATTTTTTCAGCCTTTAGTGGTGAACAAATCAAAATGCTATTTTACAAAGATCACTTACCCTCAAAATTTATACCAAGCAATAACCTAAATTGTCTAGTCTACACAAGGTAGTTTAAGAGGTATAGAATATTTTAACAAATTTTGTTTTAATTATTCAATTTTGAATTGTATTGAAGTAAATTCTAGTGAATTATAGTATGCTAAGGAGTAATAAATATCTTCTACATATAATCAAGGCATTCAATTCTTTAGTCTTACAGAAATACTTGGTGTTTAATTGTGCTTCCTATCACATTCACTGTATGTATTTATATTTTTATTTGAAGGAGAACTAACTAGCAGTAGTAAACTTCTATGTCTTAGAGGAAACATCATTCATGTATAAATCAAGGTCCAACCAGCCTCTAAACATTTAAAACAAAAGGGAATTTAATCCAGGTAAGTGATGAAAGAGCTGGCGAGCTATATGGGAATGGTGAGAAAACCCAAACAAACAGGAAGCTGATACCACTCCTTGTTGGAGGGCTAAAGACAAGAGCTAAGTTAACTAGGGGCTGCCTGGAGCTTGAGGATTCCAGGAAGAATATGGAATCATGTCAGGTTTCGTCATGTGGGAGACATTAGGCTACGGAGGATGCACAGCTATATTCAGGGGCTGCTGGAAGCAATGGACATGAGGGAGGGATGCAATGGCTCTTTTTATACTCATGCTCTCCAGACTCCGCCCAGTGTCACCCACTGGCTGAATCCAGGTGGTTCCAGCAGTCACAGAGCCTATGACAATATCCCTGTGAAACAGAAAGGCAAGGGTGGATAAAGGGCCAACGGATCAAAGACAACACAGCTAAAGCACTACTTGGAAATGCTATCGTTTTCCTACATTTTCCATTCATACTGGGGCTGGGAAACATTAATTGGACTGAGTTCTTTCTTTCAACTCTGTCATCATTTGAATAAATAAAGCAAACTGATTCCAACAAAACTATCCTTATGGGAACATTTACTTTGGAGTTTATATTTTGACATTTTTTTTAACTTAAAATTCATAAAGTTTATTTCTGTCTCTTTTCTACATTTAGTTAATTGTGGAGTTTGCCAGTTTTTAAGCATTTTGATAATCTTTTAAAAAGGGAGCTTTAAAATGATAAAGTGTTGTCTAAATA
>NW_006294654.1:2994816-2996734 GCF_000327345.1 Myotis davidii | reverse complement strand
CATAGAAGTATAACAAATTTTTCCCCTCTAAATTTTTTCCAGATCATTTTGTTGGTTAATATAATGCAGTGTTTCTCAAACTGGGCCTGGAGCATTCTTCTTGTGTACCCTTGATTTACCTATCCAGTATATACAGGTGTATCACCTTGTATTTTTATTGTTGTTGTTAATCTTCACCAAGGATATTTTTCCATTGATTTTTAGGGAGAGTGGAAGAGAGAGGGGGAAGACAAAAACATCGATGTGAGAAAAACACATGTTTGACCAGGGTCTGGGCTGCAACCAAGGTATATGCCCTTGTCTGGAATAGAACCCGGGACACTGGTCCACAGAGCGACACTCTATCCACTGAGCCAAACCGGCTAGGGCTCACCTTGTATTTTGACCACAAATGGTGGCTTTTGGAATTCAAATAAGATTTTGAGATTTATTTTAATGACATAAGGAATATTGAAAATTAAAATATATCTTTTAAAATATATGTTTTTATTGATTTTAGAGAGAGAGGAAGGGAGAGGGCTTGGTTTAGAAACATCCATGAGAAAGAAACATCCATAGATCTCCTGCCTCCTGCACGCCCCCTACTGGGGATGGTAAACACACAGCTTGTGCATCTTTTACCATCCCCAGCCTCGTCTTGACCAATAGAAAAGCTATGGAAAAGCAGCCTGACAACCAAAGACATCCCAAAATATGTTTATAAATTTTAATAACTATCTCATATGGATTATCTAAAATCTGGACAGTGTAGTCTCTGTGTGTACAAAGTCAATTTCACGTGGCTGGGGGCTTCTCTGTGAAACACCGTATGTTCAAGAAACAATAAGTCTGTGTTTTATATAAATTGAGAGAATTGTTGCCAGTAAATTTAAAGCAAATTCTTGACTATTCTTAGCATTAGTAGATTTGTTATTATTTGAGAGCTTTGGTTACCGTTCTTCAGGTTTTTTATTTGTTTATTATGTGAGCATTACGTTTTCTTATAAATCCATATTTCAATGGATAGAAGCATTTACTCACTTGCTTCAAGGAAGAACTTGTCAGTGGTCTTTTGGGAGGAAGCTTTAGTACTACTAACCTTGAATAATACATCAGGGAAGAGCCTTTCAAAACAATTTATAAGCTCAAAAGCTGGACATAACCATAGCTGTTATACAATGCCTGTTACTTTGTATCAGAGGAGGAAACAGACTACTTATTTTAATAGATCCTAGAACCATACTCTCCAGTACAGTGCCCATTGCCCACGTGTAGCTATTTAAATGTAAGGTAATTAAATAAAATCAAATAAAAATTGACTTGGTCACTTTAGCCACATGCCAAATGCTTAATAGCCATATGTAGCTTGTGGCTACCATAATGGAAGGGCAGATATAGAGCATTACCATCAATATTGCTATTGGGTAGCAGTGGTCTAGAAACATAGTTTGCCAACCCATAACCATGTGAGAGGGAGGAACAGAGACAAGGAACTCAGATCAGGGTGAATATTCACAGCAGGCAAGGGATGCCTGTTACCAATTTCTTTTTTTTCCCCTCCTTTTCTCATTCACGAACAAATCCAAATCTGTTCAGTACATTTTTTTTTAATTAGAGTTATTTATTGAGTGTTTGCTTTGATGACTGGAGGAGGGTGGCTAGCTCATTGGAGACTTTTACTTATTCCTTGTACTAGCATAAAGACAGTTAAAGTGACACAAAAGGAAGCCGTTTTGTTTGGTGTGAATGGAGATAATAAATTAAGTACATAGCAATCTGACCTATAATACTTAAAATAGAAGAATGTATTGAAATACTTGTGACATGGAAGCCAATCAAAAAGACCACTAAATTTTTTTCTCTGCTGCCCCCTCCCTTCCTTTCCATCTATCCTCTCACATCCTTTTTTTTTTTTTTTTTTTTTTTTTTGTCACATTCT
>NW_006294654.1:2990680-2994755 GCF_000327345.1 Myotis davidii | reverse complement strand
CCCCCCTCCCTTCCTTTCCTCTTCTCCCCTCCCCTCTTTTTTTTTTTTTTTTTTTTGTTCCTGGAACATTCCTTTTTTTTTTACAAGCTAACAAGTTTGATGTGGCCCTGTGTCTTATTCCCTTCCAGGCTTGCAGCTGTTTTGGCAACAGAAGAAAAAATCCCCATAACAAATCAAATAAAAGCCCTTTCTGTGAAGAGGAATTGAAAACAGCAGGCCTCAAAGAGGACTGCACATGAGATGCCTTGTTCTGGCTTTCAACACAACTCAAATCAGAAACACATTACCATAATCTGAAACAGCCCACTGCTAACACAAGACAGATGGTGGGTAATAACCCATGCATCATTAATAAATAAATTCCAGCATTAAAGGCTTTACAAAGTATGACAACATTATCTGGGCACAATTACTGGCCCTCTCCCACCCCCAACATCATTTCAGTGTGTTACGGGCTGTGCTAGGGTTTTGTTCCCCCCTTCAACTCCATGGATCTGAAGGAAGTTTAAACACGGCACAAGTTCTAGCCAGATGAAAGCTATCTCAGTGTACAGGACAGGTCTGAAACTCCATAAGGGAAAAATAAAATAGCTGCCAAAATGTAATAGCTCCCATGTTCTGCTGTTGGATCAGCCAACGGCAATTTATTGCACTGCCCTTCGTGGCTGGCCTAACCCTCTCTGGTGCGCCTCTGTGCCTGCATCTCACTGCACACTTCAAGCAAGAATCTTGGCATCAGATTTGCCACAAAGCTGAAAGATATATGTGTGATTTCTCAGCTTTCCTTTTGCAAACGATACCATCTGTCTCTTCTCCCCCAGATCCCCCCACCAAGGGGGAAAGAAAAAGCAATATTTGATTAGATTGGAAAAAGTGAAAGGGAGAGGGAGGGAGAAAGAGAAAACAAATTTCTGTTGTTGTTATTCCTCACCCAAGGATATTTTTTTCCATTGATTTTTAGAGAGAGCAGAAGGGAGGGAGTGAAGAGGGGTGAGAGAGAGTAAGAGAAACATTGATGTGAGAGAGACATCGATTGGTTGCCTCCAGCACACTTCTTAACCAGGGTCTGAGATGGAAGCTGCAACCCAGGTACATGGCCCTTGACTGGGAATCAAGCCTGAGACTCTTTGGTGCATGGGCCGGCACTCTAACCACTGAACACCACCAGCCAGGACAGAGAGAGAACAAATTTTAATTTCATAATTGTTGAAAACTGAAAAAAGAAAAAGCCCTCTATCAGATGCCCAAATACAGCAATGACTTTGCTTTAGTTTTTATTTGGTTAAAGGGGTAATGTTATTCCAATGGGATGTAAGAAGTATAGGAATGCAATGGAGGCTGGGCAGGCCTCTGGGTGATCATCTCTGGGACTTCCCAGAGTTCCCAGGGTTCTGCAGTACTTCAGCAGAGTCCAAACTGCTGCCCCTGTCTAGGCCTACCATCCTGAGCCCCAAATCAGGCATGATAGGGCCAAAAATTCCAGAGAAATGTAAGCTCTGGGACACCCAATACCAAGTTTGATTCTCTCTATATAAAATTGCATATTTCTCCTCAATAATGGGCAATATGAGCATTTTTGTCACACGTGCCAGGATTATGTATTTAACAAAAGAGATAAACTCTTTGGCATTCCCTCATTTGGTGGGTTGAGAGCTAGGGATAGAAAGTAGAGTGCATTCGAAATTGGTTAATCCCCAGTGACTAGAAGGTCAAGTGAAAATATCTCCATGGTATCATCCAGTGACCCAGGTGTCACATGGATATGATTTACCATTTCTGGGCAAGGAGTTTCTTCTCCCAGTGCAGGGCCCTTTGCGGGGTGGGGCAGCAAAGAGAAATCTCTCCTTGGAACAGCTGTCCCCTTTCTTTCCACACACAGAGTTTCCTTCCACTTAAACGCACCCATGTGCAGGCTGCAAAGTCTGTGAGACTTTCCTGATTAGCATCTAAATCCTTTGCTTCTATCTCCGCCTCTTTCCCAAACTTAAATCAATATTTTTATGTGTACATATGTATCTACTTTCTCTTAATTGACTGTGTGTTTATCTTATTTCCTCCTTTAAATTGTGAGATTCCTGAGGGTAAAAACCATGTCTAATCTCTGCTCTCAATTCCCCTTAGCACCCGGTACAGAATGCCTCACTCGAGCTAAATGAAATCACAGCTCAGAGAGAAATGCCAGGGCCCCTGGCAGTGCAGACTCGGACAGAGTCCATGAGTTCCAGGTGAGTCTGTTTCAAGGAGCTTTTCTTTGAGCTCTCTCCAGCTTTCTCTGGGAACAGCTGCTGAGGGATGGTCAGAAGGAGGTAAGTTAAGCTTTAATTGGTTCCTGAGGTATGCAATTTCCTTCATGATCTGAACATGATGGAGGGAATTTTAAATGCACTCTGATATTGAATCAGTAGAGAGAGAGTGGAGGAAAAAAATCATATTGATCAAGAGGCTTGCAAAAAACGACACATTCTGTAAAAGCCAGAATTAGTTCCAAAAAAAAGTCTTGGTCTGTTTCCAACTCTGTAATTTCTGATATCACATTTGATAGTCTTTCTCTTCTATCTTGTGGTAAATCCTGAGAAGATGATTTCTAAACTATCATTTCATCATCATCATCATTTAGGTGAAATCAGTAAAACCCTATTTGCTCATTTTAACCAGCTGTAGCCCCTGTTCTCTGGGATTTAAAGTCTAGAAAATAAATTTTGTGCATACGAACATTATAACTGTGAAAAAACAATATGATTGTGCAGTCATTGTCATTTGGATTGTTGTTTTTACTATTTTATGTAGCAAAGAGCAAAATGCATCCTGAGACTTATGAAAGAAGACTTCTTTCCTTTTTTGATGGTCAAAAAAGTCTGTTTCAGGAAATCAAGGGGTGATTTGCTTATTAAGTAATGAGTATGTATGTGTACCAGACATTGGAGGTACATATGTGTACCAAGGGCTTGGAGTAGAGTGATGAATAGATCTGGAAGTGATAGAGCAGAATTCAATCAGAAGATGGGCTGGCTGAACAAAGAGGGTGGCTTCATTCAGAGAAATCAAATTAGGAGGCAGAGGATCCATGCAGTGAGCATTCTTGTGGGACCATGTAGAGGAGTCAGGAGCACAGAATCTTCTACAAACCTGAACTAGTCCAATGAAGAGATGACATAATTAGCAATGTATGTCCTTAGAGATGGATCGGGAATGGGTTTGTCACCTCCTTGAGAAACGTTCAGCCACATATGAGTAGCTATTCATTTTTCTATGTGTCTGCCTGTAGAGCAAATAGTTTAACAAATATTCATGAAGTTCTAGTGTCTCATTTTCCTTATCTGTAAAATGGGGGAAAATTCTATATATAACAGTTTATTTTGAGGATTCAATATACTTTACATATACTTAAAATGGCCCAGAAACTTTATTAAGCACTTAATACATTTTAGCTGTTTTATTTTTTTATGTGCATCTTTTATTTTATTTTATCTTTATTGTTGAGATTATTACAGATGTTCCTCTTTCTCCCCTCCCGTTGTCCCCCTCCACCTGGTTCCAGCCCTGCCTCAGGCCTTCACCACCCTATTGTCTGTATCCATAGGTAATGCTAACACTGAGTGGCCAGATTATTATGACCACCCCATCAGTACTTCGTTGGGCCACCTTTTGCCTTCAATACTGTGGCGATTCTTCTTGGCATTTACTCCACAAGATGTTGAAAGGTGATGTGAGGAATCTGACATCATGCCTGATGAATAGCACTGTCTGGTTCTGTGAGATTTGATGGTGGTGGAACCAGCTGCCTGATGGCTCTTTTAACTTCGTCCCACAAATGCTCAATTGGATTGAGGTCTGGTGATTGTGGGGGCCACCTAAGCAAGGTAAAGTCTCCCTCATGTTCCTGAAACCACTCCTGAACAATATGAGCAGTGGCATGGTGCATTGTCTTGTTGGAAGAAGCCATCTCCATTGGGATACGCCATCAACATGATAGGATGAACTTGATCACCAACGATACTTAGGTATGTTGTGCTATTCAGACATTGTTCCACATGAATTATAGGGCCCAAATCATGCCAGGAAACCATGCCCCACA
>NW_006294654.1:2974822-2990568 GCF_000327345.1 Myotis davidii | reverse complement strand
ATGACAGATGTCCCTCTTTTTTCCCCCAATTGCCTCCCTCCACCCGGTTCCACACCCTGCCTCAGGCCTTCGCCACCCTAATTGTCTGTGTCCATAGGTAATGCATATATGCATATAAGATCTTGGTTTAATCTCTTCCCTCCCCATCCCATTCCTTCCTTCTAAGAATTATCAGTCTGTTCCATTTCCATGCCTCTGATTCTATTTTATTTACCAGTTTATTCTGTTCATTAGGTTTCTTATTTGTTTATTTTGATTTTAGATTCAATTATTGATATATGTATTTCTTGCCATTTTATTGTTCATATTTTTTATTATTTTCTTTTTCTTACTCTTCCTCTTTTTAAAGATACCCTTCAGCATTTCATATAATATTGTTTTGGTGGTGATGAACTCCTTTAGCTTTTTCTTGTCTGTGAAGCTCTTTATCTGACTTTCAATTCTAAATGACAGCTTTGCTAGGTTAAATAATCTTGGTTGTAGGTCCTTGCTATTCATTACTTTGAATATTTCTTGCCACTCCCTTCTGGCCTGCATAGTTTCTGTTGAGAAATCAGCTGGCAGTTGTATGGGCATTCCCTTGTAGGTAACTAACTGCTTTTCTCTTGCTTCTTTTAAAATTCTCTCATTGTCTCAATGTCTTTAGCCCTTGGCATTTTAATAATTATAATGTGTCTTGGTGTGGTTTTCTTTGGGTTTATATTGTTTGGGACTCTCTGCGCTTGTTGGACTTGTAAGTCTATTTCTTTCACCAGGTAGGGGAAGTTTTCTGTCTTTATTTCTTCAAATAGGTTTTGAACATCTTGCTCTCTCTCTCTTCTTCTAGCTCCACATAATGCAAATGTTTGTATGGTTAAAGTGGTCCCAGAGGCTTTTTATACTATCTTCATATTTTTGGATTCTTTTTTTCTTTTTGCTCTTCTGATTGGGTGTTTTTTGCTTCCTCATATTTCAAATTGTTGATTTGATTCTTGGAATGCTCTATTCTACTATTGAATCTCTGTATATTATTCTTCTTTTAATTCAGTATATGCTTAATTTCTGACTGATCCTTTTGCATTTTTTTTGGTGTTTCCTATAACATTCTTGAGTAACCTTATAACCATGGTGGTTTTGAACTTTATATCTAGTAGTTTGCTTTCTTCCATTTCTTTCATTTGTGACATGTTTCCTTGTCTCCACATTTTGGCCACTTCCCTGTGTTTGTTTTTATGTATTGGGTAGAACTGCTGTGTTTGTTTCTGTGTATTGGGTAGAGCTGCTATGTCTCCTTGAGTTGGTAGAGTGGCCTTGTGTAGTAAGTGTCCTATAGGGCCCAGTTGCTCAGCCTCCCCAGTCACCTGAGCTGGGCACTCTAGATGTATTCTTTTGTGGGCTGTGAGCTCGGTCTTGTTATAGTTAAGACTTGATTGCTGTTGGTGTCACTGGGAAGAATTGACCTTCAGGCCAATTGGCTGTGAGGACCAGCTGCAACTACAGTGGGAGAGCTGCTGTGCAGGAGACACCTCTATGGAGCAGGACTTGCTTCAGTGGGGCTTTGGTGCTCACTGAGTCTTCCTCTTGAGTGTGCCACTTATGGATGTGTAGAGTTGTAATATGATATGGCTGACACTGGCCACTGGGTACTACACTGGCTCTTGGGTCTCCAGGGAGGTGTAAAGTCAGCCACTGCCTGGGGCCACCCAACAGGAGCTACAGAGAGATCTGCAGATTCCTCTGTTTTGTATTGGATTTGGAAGTGCCCAGATGAAGCCCAGCTATGAAGCAAGGCAGGCTGGTACTGGTGCCGGGTCTTGGGCCTTTTATTGATAGGTTTAGGGACACCCAACCCAGCTGCAGCTTGAGAGATTTTAGCCTGAGCAAGGGAAGGCCATTCATATGCAAAAGCTACTGCACACAGCTTGGGTGCGGTTGTAAATTGGATGAGGCGGGGGTCTTAGGGAATCACCAGGGATGAGCAAACAGAAATGGCTGCCAGTCAACCCTGAGATCTGGGAGGTCCCATCAGAGGAACAATGATCCCTGGGAGCACCTCTGTCAGGGAGAAAGCCACCCCTGAGTTCCTGCCCCAATGCCAGACAATCCAGTTCCTCCTCGTATGTGTCTGTGTTCCCCAGAGCCTTGCCGTGGTGCTGGAGCTCAGAGGAAGTGGGACCTTTTAAGTTCAGTTCATGGTGCAGGCCTTTTAAGAGGAACAGCTGGGTCTCCAGCAGCCTCTGCATCACTGAGCCCCAATCCACACTGGTTTCTATAACCCGTAGTTCTTACTGCGCATAGAGACTTCGTTTCCCAACTCTGGGACCCTGGGCTGGGGGTCTGGTGTGGGGCTGAATCCCTTGCTCCTCCGGGTGTCCTCCATAGAGACAATCTCCCTCCCAATTAAAAAAACCAGCACATGTGGGTGTCGGACCAGCCCATTCCGTGCCTCCACACCTCCTACCAGTCTCAGTGTGCTTTCTTCTTTACTTCCGTAGTTGTAGGACTTCCAGTTAGCCAGTTTTCCAACAGTTCTGGATGGTGGTGGTTCTGTATTTTAGTTGTAATTTTGATGTGATTGTGGGAGGCGGTGAATAAGGTATTTACCTATGCTGCCATCTTTCTATCTTAGCTGTTTTTCTTACTAAAAGTCAGGTCCTCAGATTGTTCTGTTGCTTCAAAGTGTGCATAGTGGTCAAGTGAGAGAACTTGTTACTCCTCCTTGAGTTGGTGACTTGTTAATTACAGATTCTCACAAGAGCTAATTCAGAGGGGTGTTAGTTGTAGAAATCAGATTGAAGTGGGTAAAGAAGAAGAAGAGATCAAAGTAGAGACCCCTATTCTACTTGCTACATACTTTTAAGAAATAAGATGGAGGCATGCTTCAAAGTGTGCATAGTGGTCAAGTGTGAGAACTTGTTACTCCTCCTTGAGTTGGTGACTTG
Organism: Myotis davidii; assembly: GCF_000327345.1. Classification (NCBI taxonomy): domain Eukaryota; kingdom Metazoa; phylum Chordata; class Mammalia; order Chiroptera; family Vespertilionidae; genus Myotis; species Myotis davidii. The sequence continues at coordinate 2,987,647 of NW_006294654.1, read as the reverse complement.
TTAATTACAGATTCTCACAAGAGCTCATTCAGAGGGGTGTTAGTTGTAGAAATCAGATTGAAGTGGGTTGAAGAAGAAGAAGAGATCAAAGTAGAGACCCCAATTCTACTGGCTACATACTTTTAAGAAATAAGATGGAGGCACACCCAGTGTATTTTGGAAATTCAGAGTAGGAGGATTTAACCCAGCCTGTTGGTTTAGGATCAGTCTTCTGGAATAGCTGACCTCTGACCCGAATCTTAAAGAATGAGTTATGCATGTAAAGAAAAATGAGGAAGTTACTGTAAGTAGAAAGAATAATATCGCTAAATCTAGAAATTAATGCTTTTTGGTCATAATAATTCTTTAGATCTCTCTAAAATTACATTTTAATTTTCTTAATTAAAAGAAAATTAAGAAAATTAAAACTTAAAATACTTTATATTGGGATATTTCACTTATCAGAATATACCTGTATTTGCTATCTTGCTGACTAGAAAGATAAATTTGGGGAGATTAATAGCCTCAACACCATTGCTTGCCAACATTTAAAATATAAAGTGGTATAAGTTGAAGGATGAAAAATTTTGCTCCTTTCTAGCTAGTTATTCATATGTTCACCTCTTTTTCTAGTTTTGCTACTAACTCTGGAAATGAGAAGTTGCCAATTTAGTGTGTGGGATAGTGTTTGAGCCACAAATCTATCTGGTGGGTATGATGAAGTGTCTCAAAGAACCTAAATGTAGTTTCCATCCTATCTTACAAGATTTCTGTTTCCACATCCTATAATGAACAGATTTAATGGTCAAGCTCATCAATTCTTTCCCATCCCCAACTCTAGTAAAATTAACTGGTCTAAAAGGATGGAAATGAAGCCATAAACCAATTTTACCAAATAGTCCTACATAAGAGTCGTTGAGTTATGGCCCAGATAGTAATAAAGTGATGCTTTAATTCTCCTTCTGGTAATGTTTTTGTCTGACTCTCAGGAATATTGTAAAGTCACCAGAACTTCACCATAATTCCTAAGTCTCTAGACCAAGGGTTGGAAACCATTTTTCTCCCAAGGGCCATCTGGATATCCTATCTAATGAAAGAGAAAAATGCAAATTAACCATCACTCCTTGACAAAGATGGTGGTGCCCATAGCAGCTGGGGTAGGATGCTGGTGGCATCACCCCGGCAACGTGAGCCCACAGGCATTGACATGGCAACCCGAAGTAGGCAAACGCCCAGCAGGGCCTGCTGGCAGGTTGCCGCAGCTATCCGCAAGCAGGCAAGCGTGGCCTGCAGGTAGCGCCCAGGAGGGCCTGCTGGTGGGTCACCAGGCATGACGGGTCGCGGCGGCAATCTGCGAGCAGGCAAGCTGGCCCGCAGGAAACACCCAGCAGGGCCTGCTGTCAGGTCGCCACAGGGACCCCCGAACAGACAAGCCAGCCCACAGGCAGCACCCAGCAGGGCCTGCTTGCCCGTCACCCTGGTGTGGAGCAGGCAGGCCCTGCAGAGAGCAGAGAACTATGGGGAGCAGGCCTAAGCCATCAGTAGGACATACCCTGAGGGCTCCTGGATTGGAGAGGGTGCAGATCGGGCTGAGGGACCCTCCTCACCCCCCTACACACACACACATATTTCGTGCACTGAGCCTCTAGTTTATAACATAATTCAAGGGCCATACAAAATTATCATCTTAAAAATTAGCCTGCTATATTTGGTCAACGACTTAATTAACTCATCCCTAATGTCTTAGCAGGGCCAGACCAAATGATTTCATGGGCTTTATACAGCCCATGGGCCAGATGTACCCCACCCTCTCTAGACCCTTGAACTTCTCAGAAGTGATGTAAATAAGATTGTCAATTGAAGGCAGTACAAAATTGTGGAGAGTGAAGAATAAGATGGAAGATAGTGCTCATACTAGCAAACTTTCTTGTCCATGTGATAACTTGCTGATTTCAGTTTGCAAAAGTTTGGCCAGAATTTTTCGTCATTTTATTTTGTATGGTTTCATGCTTTCTTACATTTCCTTTGAAGCTTCCTGAACTTGAAAAAAAATGAAAGCTAAAGTGAATAAAAATATGTTTCCATGAATTTTTCCCTCATTCCAGTCAAAAACTCTTATGCCTGCATTGACCCTATTTGATGTCTCCTGGGACTCACATATGGCATCGCTCTCTATCTCCTGACATCTCTGTGATGTGGTTAGTGAAGTCAGAATGTTCTAGGCAAAACTACAAATTTCCAGTATCAGTAGTTTTGAAAATAAAGACAACATGGGCCCATTGCTAATCACTAGATTAGTCATTTCTGAAATTAATCTTCATCTGTGATTTTTATTTATTGTAATAAAAAATAAAAAAAACACATAGAAAAGATAAAAACTTTTGAAAATTGTAGGCTACCAATATAGGATATTGGCCAGTTGATAATTCCTTTTTAAAATAAGTAACTTAAGTTGAACTATCACAATATGAGGGATAAAAGACATACAATATTATATTATTTTCAAGTGCACAAGGTGATCTTTAAAAAACAAACAAAAACCCTGAATGGTCTCTGCCCTGCTTGAAACCATGCATTAGGATTCCTGTTGCACTTGGAATAAAATTCAAACTCTCAACTCTTAACCCTGCACCATCTCTGCAGGTATTGCTCCAGCTTCCCTAACAGGCTTGACTGGCTTCTGCCATTGGGCTGTTGTACTCTGTTTCTCTACCACTAGCATCTTCCCCTAGTTTAACTCAAAGTTGGTTCCTTCTAACCACAAATTTCAAAAAGTAGACCCCTTGAGTCAAATATCTATATTAGATTTTGGTTTATACTGCTCAATTCTTTTTATAAACTCTCTAACAATTCACTATCAAAATGTCTTAAACATTGCCGATGTTTCCCAAGTATTGTCGTGTGTTTCCTTCCCTCGTCCCGCGTGGGTCAGGGTTCAGGAACTGGAAGCAGAGCCGCACACAAATGAATATGAAGACAAGAGATAATTTGGAAATATTGGGGGACCAGGAGAGCAAGTCCAACTCAAGGGGAAGGACTTCCTCCCATGCTCAGGCCTCACCAAGCTTTTTTTTTTTTTAATCTGGGATGCACCCATGGCATAGCCTTTAGGCAGGCGACCCCCCATTAACAGGCAGACTAGCCCATCAGCAGGGATTTACATAATAATGAATGGGAGAGTAGTTTCAGCTACCACTGTCTGGACAAACAGAGGTGGCGCCTAGCTCCGACCTTTGCTAGGGCTTCAAAGGCACCCAGCCTTTGGGGGGGTTTCGGGGGGGTTCTCTGTCTATGCTTATCATATAGTGAAGGCAATAAACAGTTTCCCACAAAGTATTTTTATGCTTCTTTATTTTCCATCAGCTAACCACAGTTCCTCACCCATCCTCACCTTCATTTTAATTTCTTATACAACCCATGTTCTCATTTCCACTCCTACACAGAGATTGTCCCCTTTTTTTCTAAAACATGACTGTATTACTGACTCCTACCTTTCCGCTCCCAGCACTTTACCTGATTAACTCATACCCATTCTTCATTCTCAGCTCAGATGTCTCTCTCCCACAAACCCTCCTCTGACACTAGGATCTAGGTTAGAAGGCCCCCTGTGTTCCCTCTACATCACATTGAATTTTATCCTCCACCTTTAATTCTCCGAAGCCCACAATGGCCCATCTGACTGTGACAGCGGTGTCTGTGGCTATCTTTTCCACTGACATTTCTCTAGCACCTAATTGAACACCAAGTAGACTTGGGGAGTTTGGTTACTTTCTACCACTGCTACTAAATGGTTAATCTCAAGAGTTCCCACTTTCACTGCTACTGAAATCTGGAGGCTGTCAAGAGGATACCACTTAACAGCTACTATTTAGTGACTGCTTTCTATGTGCCAGACACTTATCCATCTCTTATATGTACCATTTCATCAGTCTTCATGACAACCCTACAGAATAGGTTCTCTTATAATTCTCACTACAGGCCCTGTGCATGGATTCGTGCACTGATGGGGTCCCTCAGCCTGGCCTGTGCCCTCTCGCAGGCCTGCGGGGATTGGGCTGAAACCAGCAGTCTGACATCCCTCAAGGGATGTAGTAGTGTGCAAAGCGGCAGGTGGCCGGGAGGAGCCTGAGCCTGGGCCAGCCACCATGCTGCACCGCTCCTGCTCATCCCAGCCCCGCTGCACCTGTGGCCACGACTCGGTAGGGCTGCCACAGAGGCAGGAGAGGCTTGTGCCACTGCAGCTGTGCTTGCCAACCGTGAGCCCAGCGTCTGGCACCCCATTGGTCAGCTGAGCAGCGCTCCCACTGTGGGAGCACACTGACCACCAGGGGGCAGCTCTTGCATTGAGCGTCTGCCCCTGGTGGTCAGTGCATGTCATAGCGACAAGTCAACCAGTCATTCAGTCGTTCAGTTGCTTAGGCTTTTATATATATAGATGGTAGAAATGAGAAACTGAGGCATAGAGATGCTAAGAAATTTTCTAAATTCTCACAAATGCTGGAAGAGCTGGGAGAAGAATCCATGCAGCATAAATCCACAGCTTACATTCTTTCACCATTATTCTTATGCTGTTTTTAGATGAAAATGCTTCACTTGTTGAAAGTATGGTCTAGTAATTTCTAGGGATTGGAGCTTCTCTAGGGGGCCAGAGTCTTAAATTTCAGATTTTAAAGCATCAGTGTGGCCGGGTTCTACAAGGTGCTTCCTGTTATAAAACATGCTTCCATCAGTATCTCTCAAAGTACCCTGCGGCCTGAGATCAGTGCCTTATTTTCAAATTGATAAAATAGTGTGAGAAAAAAATGTCTCTTTATTTCCTTGCAAAGGCTCTCTGGAAGTGCAGACAGGTACCTGGAGGCCTCAGATGAAGAAGAAAGACCATAAACAGAATCCATACATAGTGGTGAATGCAAGTTGTTATCTAGAATGTATTCAGAAATCTCTCAGCCTAACATACAAAAATGTTGCAAATAAATAATATTAAATGAGTAAATCTGTTCACAGATTTTACAATCCGTCTTTCTTCTCAAGTTGCCCTGGCTTCAAAGAACTTTAATTCTTAAACTTAATGTATCATCACCAATAATAAATTAACTTAGTTGTTTGGTATTTTGTGTCCCTTGGCTTCTGATATTTTCACTTTTATTTTACTATTACTATAGTATTGATATATTTATGATAACAAACCCCTTAAAATATTTACCAAGGGTGTGAGAGGAGGGATAGAGGTAGAGAGAAAGAGAGAGAGTGCACTACTTTTATAGACCAGCACTGTTCAATAGAAATATGAATCACAAACATAACTTTAAATTTTCTAGTAGTAACATTTTAAGATGTAAAAAGAAAGAAGTGAGATTATTTTAATAATTTATTTACCCAAATATATGCACAACTAGAGGCCCGGCATATGAAATTTGTGCACTCGGGGTTCTCTCAGTCCAGCCTGTACCCTCTCACAGTCCAGGAGCCCTCAAGGGATGTCCAACTGTCACGGAGGCAGAAGAGGCTCCCGCCACCACCACTGCACTCGCTAGCCGTGAGCCCTGCTTCTGGCAGAGTGGTACGCCCCAGTGGGAGCGCACTGACAACCAGCGGGCAGCTCCTGCGTTGAATGTCTGCCCCTGGTGGTCAGTGCGCATCGTAGTACTGGCCATTCTGCCATTTGCTCAATTTGCATGTTAGCCTTTTATTATATAGGATTTCAACATGCAATTATTGCAAAACATATTAATGAGAAATATTACATTTTTTCTTACTAACGCTTTAAGATCCACTGTGCATTTTACACATCAGATTTCATATCAATTAGAAATATATTTCTTTAGTTGTAGTCATCATATTTTAAGTGTTTAATAGCCAGATAATAACCGGTGGCTACCATACCGAACAAACAGTGCAGTTACAAAGTATTTATGAAAGTAACTGTGCTCCATGCAAATAAAAATATAGAGGTATGGTGAAAGGCCTTGAAAAGTATACTACAATTCTTTGTCTTTTATGTTTCTTTCTTTCTGGCTCACATTTAAGAGGGTGTGGGGGAATGGGGCTGAAAAAGAGAAAGATAGTACAACAATTCTGGTGTGGTTGACCAGCAACCACAGTAAATGGGAGCATTCTGAGTACCCTGATGTTCAGAGCAAGAGCTGTCCATATTTGGCATAAGAGCTAGATTCCCACAGTGCAGAGAGATGGAAAACAAGAACACTCTACCAGTAAGTAGGACTGGAGCAATGATCCATAAAATGGTGTCCTGGAAACTCCATCCCAGGTGCCCCCACAGTAATTGTTTTTAAAATGGCGGTGAAGCATTTTGCAAATCTTTTCCTAACCACCCACTGGAAAATGTGAAGGCAGCCGTCCCCCACTACACACAGAGAGCATCAGTGATGGGTTGCGGCATCGCCCTGTACCTAAGCTCCAGAACAAAGCAAGCTCTTTGTTTCAGGCGAGTGGAATGGAAGAGACGGGGTCTTCACTGAAATCTATCTAATCTATTAATCTTGGATTTATAAATTTGTAATAAATTAATAAATTTAGAGTCTTGGTAGGGTTGCTATGCGTCCCATGTTAAACCAAGAAGCCTAGTGTCTGAACTTTCTGTATGGCATTCAGTTTTGCCATTATCAATGGATGTCCAAGGTTGTTTGGGACCTGAGAACCTCTGGTTGTGAAGGACATCCCCTGACTCATTTGAGAATGCTATTGAGAAATGATGCTGTAGCCTGGCCAGTGTGGCTCAATGGTTGTCAACCCATGAACCAGGATGTCATGGTTGGATTCCTGGTCAGGGCACATGCCCAGGTTTCAGGCTCCATCCCCAGTACAGGGCATGCAGGAGGCAGCCAATCAATTATTCTCTCTAATCATTGATGTTTCTCTCTCTCTCTCTCTGTCCCTCTCTTCCTCTCTCAGAAATGAATAAAAACATATTTTTTTTAAAAAAATAGAAAGTAATGATGCTACGAAGGCAAGTGGACTACCCCAATTCCTTGCACTCAAAGAGACACTGTGACATTTGAAAATAATATTTATTTTTTACTTCTATTATATGGAAATGAGTCCGTCCCAGTTAATAAATCATACAGCTGACATTCAGGTTGTTTTCGTCTTCAACCAGTATAGGGACACTTTGCAAGCAGGCTATCAGCTTCTGCAGCTGTCACTTCTAGTGATGGAACATAACCATCCTTTATAAGGCAGACTGTTTCGTTATGCGGACAAGTCTTAATCTGAGCTCCCTTCAATTTCAGTCCTTTCTGATACTGAATTCAAACCATCCTCAATTTCCCACCCATTTTTTTCAATTTTATACTTTAGAGATTTAAAGAACTTAAAACATCACTTCCACATGACAATCCTTAAAATATTTGAACTCAAACTCTGCCCAAAAAGTCTTTTGCCTAAGCTGAATGTCCACATTTTCCTCAACTATTTTTAAGTGTGATTTCCATGTTTTTATCTGTCCTATTATTTTTTCCATCAATTATATGTCTTTATTTCTTCCATGTTACACTCTAATTTTCTCTGATTTTTCAGCTTATTAGTTTTATTTGTAGTCAAAGTCTCCTAATCAAATGTTTCAGATTTTTTCTTTATTTTAATATTTTATTTTTAAATCATCTATTTTGTAGCTTTTAAAATTTCCTTTATTCCAGTACCATTTTTCATGTATAGGTATATTACTGTCCTTTTCAAAATCTTTATTAGCTTTAATATTTTAATTTTTATACTTTTATTCATCTCTGATAATTTGAAATATTATTTCATAATCTCTTAAAATATGTCCTGTTTTTTATTTTTTTGTGTGTACTTAATTCTTCCTTTCTGTGCCTTTGGTGGCTACTTCATATTGTGACTTCTTTGTTTCCCTTACACTTTTCGCTTTAATTTATCTTAGGCTGGCTTGTTTATTATGGGGACACCAGTGGTCTTCAGTTAAGAAAGTGTTCCGACAGATTCATTTCAATCAGAGCACAGAATTAGTTATTAGTGTTCTAAGTATGTTCTCTCTCTCTCTCTCTTTCTCTCTCTCCTCTTTATTTTCTAATTTTAATGTTATCAAGTAATATCCATCTCCACCCATTTATTATTTTAGTTTTTATTTCTTACAAGTGAAATAGTTCCCTTCCCAAGGCATTGTACTGAGACTTCTCATGGCAGGATTATTTTTCTGACCCTTTAACCTAGACTTGGTAACAGTGTTGTAACTCTAGGTATTATCTCAAACAATTAGAAAGTTTAGAAGAATTAGTAATTAAAAGAACTATTGAATCAACTGCTTGTTGCTGGAACATGGATTCATTAGAGAAAGAGAAGGAAAGGCTAATAGTGATGAATCACTCATGTAAAGGGAAGCGTGAGTTAGAATGTCTCCTTGGCAGAATGTAGAGAAACTCCTGTCTTCTGCAGCTCGTGGGGAGGAAATGCTGAGGATTAGGCCTGCAATTGAAATAGGTTTTTCAGCGTTCCAGGAAAGATTAAATGACTAACTCCTGTGTATGGGAAAGAGAGGAATCCGTAGACTTGGATTCTCACATTTAAATCGATGTACTCAGTAATCTTGAATTCCCCTATATCTCTGAATCCTTTGGTTCTAGAGAAATAGCCCACTATTCCTATTTGAAGGTGATGCAAAAGCCTTCTGCCTTACAAGAAAACTTGTGTTCTCTTCAGAATCTCCTTCATTTTCTATCCTAGTCACCAGACCCAAGAAGTAGCATCACAATTTATTCTATATAGCAGTCAAAGAGGAATTAGCATACAAAGAGTAGTAATAGGTAGGGCTGTGGTTACACAATAGACACTGGAAAGAAAACAGATGGAAACCAAATCATCTGCCAGGGTGGCTCTTATTAGTCTCCTGCCCAATACTGACAATAAATGGACAGTGGCAGCCACAGCACTGTGAAAAGAACATGGTAGCAGAGGGCTCAGACTCCTCAGGGATGAAGTTTGTTAACCCTACTAGGTAAACCAGTAATTCCAGTGAAGTTACTAACCAAGCATGTGGGAATTATAAAATAGATAGTAGAAGAAGATGATGATGATTACTTAGACAGCCTCAGACTAGTGGCAGCAGTAGGGGCTGTAATTTATTCCACTAAGATTTCCCTTTCATAATTTCCAGGAAAAGTGACCAAAAAGAATCATGGACAGGGCAGTTTCAAATGAGGTGAAACCATTACATGAAACAAATGGATCTCAGCAATGCCAGGGGTGAACTATAGTGGATGTAGTGGTGTGCCACCCAGATTGTCATCCCAGCTTCAGAGAATGCTGGTTGCTCATGGATCCCAGCTAAGTCAGTCTCTAAGAATTATTCTTAGGCAAAAAAGTTTCCAACCCCAATGTTACGCTCCATTCCCTTCTAAGAGTTGCTATCCAACAATTGGCTGTTGTTGAGGGGTGGAAGGTGGTAACAAAGACTCTGAACCCTTGCCTCAGTTGAGACACCTCTGAAGAGCAGATCTGAGATGGCTCTGGGAGTGCCCAGGCCGCTGTTACAATGCTTGTGTCCAATCCTGCCTTACTGTCTTCACAGGCGTTGCCCCTGAGAGTACTCTCTGATAAACTGACTGCAGACAAAATTCAGTCTCAGACTGTTCATTTGGATCGCCTCCAAAAATGACTAAAAAAAATTGTATTAATCACAACTGCACATGTTTTCAATAACCAGAGGTGTAATTGATATGACATTGGAGATTAAAGTCACATAAGATATTATGTATTCTCTTTCCATCTTAGCAGATAGTAAGTTTCAATTTCATTTGAAGCACATATATATTTTTCACATTTTAGTACTATAATACTGTTTCTGTGAATAAAAGGTGTTTTATCTCTTTTTCTTGGGTATTCTTAAATTCATCAATGATATCCCTTGAGTTGTTTTTTTTTAATTAATTTTAATGAGCATTCGGATGCTTTCAAAAGAAAAATAGCTATTTTTCAGTTTGAGAAAATTTTACTTCTGTATATCTTTGATGACTTTTTCTTTCCTTTTTTCTCTGTTATCATTTACTAGGATCCCTACTAACTGAATAGATCAATAATTTAAATTCTTAAGTTTTATAAATTCCATCTTTCTATTTGGTCCACTTACTGGGAGATTTCCTCAACTTTAGCTTCCAAATCTCTGAATTTCGTTTTCTACATTTTTATTTTATATTTTTAAAATTCTCACCAGAGGATAGCTTTTTATTGATTTTTAGAGAGAGAGGAAGAGAGAGAGAAGAAAGATATCAATGTGAGAGACAAACATCAATCAGTTGCCTTCTTTACATGCCCAACCAGGGATGGAACATGTAACCTAGATATGTGCCCTGACCAAGGATGAAACCGAAACCTTTTGGTGTACAGGATGATGCTCCAATGAGCCACCCAGCCAGGGCTGATTTTCAATTTCTGTAGATTTCTTAGATTACTCTGATGATTCCTTTGTTACTGATACTTTTGATTTTTGTCCTAAAATTTCATTGAATTTCTATTTTTGAAAGTGCTGTGTTTCAACATTGTAAATATTTTCCCTTAGTTCCATTTTACTTTTGCTCTGGATTTTCTAGTTTTGATTTCAGTGTGATGACTCACCACCCCTATAGTTCCATTAATATTAAAGAATGAGGCACTAAGAAGTTGATTAGAAGGTCTGGAGTTTCATACCCAACACCCAATACCTGATGATCAGAAAATAAACAACATTTTTTTTTCCACTCGGATGACTCCAGTGTATTAGAATATATAGCCAATCTGTACCTCCCATGAAGAAAGCGTCAATCTCCTCCCTGGGACAGTTATCTGGCTGCTTGAACTCTGAAACCAAGGGAAGGAGAACAGCATGGGTCCCACAGTTCTCCCTCCTCCCAGGCACTATTCATCCATGTGTAGTACTCTGCCACTCCAACTCTATCACTTTACCTGGATTCCCTACATCCTGAGCTGTCTTATTCCAGAGGGAAAAGGTGCTGGTTACCTGTATACTGAATATTCAGAGTTTTGTGCAAAATAGGTGACAAGGTCTACTGGCTCCCAGTGCAACCAGTATCCCTTCAGCTCTGTACCTTAACTTCCCATTTCTTCTGCTGGTCCTGGAACTTCAACATTCTGAGGTTTCTGGATTTAGTTAGATGAATTGATTTCTTAATACCAATTCAGGGTATCATCTTGGGAAAGAATGCATGTGGGCCTCCTTCTTGTCATCTAAAAATGAGAACATATAAATGGGTTGTTTTCAAAGATTGCTGTAGTTCCAAAAGCTTATATTTTGAAATACATTTTAGATCATTTTAACTGTTCATGCAAACTTGCATATGTCTTTACATTGGATCATTACTTCACTTGATGCTGGATTCTTATTCAGAAAAACAAATCCCATGTATAACAAGTTCCTCGGGGAGCCTCTGATCTGCTTTATGGCTACCTGCCTTACAGTGTAATTTTCACTTCACATTTGGGGAAAGTGGTTGGATAATTGATGAGAAGAAGTTTTTAAATTATTTAATCTAAGACTTAAAACCCTAGCAGATAAGCACACTGGGATTAGGTGTGTGGTAGGGAGACAAAGGAACCAGGGTCTGATGAAAAACAATAGAGGATTTGGGCAAATTTTGTTCTCTTAAATCAGTAGAGCAAGGATAAGTTCTAATGCCAGGACAGGTCAGAACACAAAATGAAGAAATCTCACTAAGTACCAAAAATCCTTAATAGGCTAGTTATGATGTCACATAATAATGGGAATTGACAAACTTTTTCTGTAATGAGTCAGATACCAAATAATATAGGGCATACAGTATTTATCACAACTATTTAAAATTATTAAATTAATTATGTGGTTGGTCAGTCTATTTATATCCCAAGATCACACAGTTAGTGGGTATGACAAACTGCACTAAAACTCACATCTGCTATTCCCAACCAATACTAACTTCTTCAACTGTGTGGTAATGAGTATATTCACTTATTATGAAAAAATATTTAACATATGATACAAAATGTAATTATAATTTATCAGAAGGTATATTTTAAATGAATGTTAATGTAATAAAATTAATTAAAAGTAATCAAATTTACTTTTGTTTACCTTCTTGGAATACAGAATTTCATTTTATGTTTGTGGGAGTGGGGGGTGGAGGCAGGTTAACCAGGAGTGAGGAGTTAGATTTCCGTAGCTGAAGATAACCATATTCCCTCTACCAAAGTTTAAATTTATGTCATTCTTGTAGGGTTTTTTTTCTATACTTGCCTATATAAAGTAAAAACTGCACAGGTATAGTACTTTTTTTTTTTCAAAAATAAAACTTGAATGACCAAATATAGTTTTATGAATGAGTAGTCTCTACAATTAGTTCTTCTTGTTTATATTTTATCCTTCCTCTGATAATAGAAGCCTCCAACCTAAACTATCAAAGGTAGAGTATTGCATTTCTAAGTGGAATAGAAACACAAAGAAAAATCTCATGGGTTTAAATAAAGAGGAAACAATTATGAACCTGGTCATAATCTTTTAACTAGATTTGTTACCATGAAAACTATGATCATTTGTATGTATAACAGTTATATATATTTTTTAATATTCCATCATAAGAACTGTCACCTTGCCCACTTCCCTCTTCTTTAACCTTTGGCAAGTCCCTTCAGTATACAAGGAATGACCGGAGTAAAAGTGATGATTATTGGAATCACCACTGGACAGTGTTAAATGGAGAGAGAGTAAAAACTGAGGTTCTGTGAGTGTTGTATCAGAGGAAACATTTTCTTAACAATAAATTATTATTCCCAAAGTGAATTTTTTTACCCTTTTAAAATTCTCTATTGATTAAGGTATTACATATGTGACCTTATCCCCTCATTGTT
>NW_006294654.1:2968883-2974503 GCF_000327345.1 Myotis davidii | reverse complement strand
ACCTCTGACACGCGTGTCATAGGTTCGCCATCCCTGCCTTAGGCTTTTCTATGTACAGTATCATGTCATCTGTGAATAATAACATTTTTACTTTTTTCCCAAGTTGGATACCTTTTATTTCTTCTTCTTGTCTAATCACTATGGCTAGCACTTCCAATACAATGTCTAACAGGAGTGGTGACATCCCTGTCTTGTTCCTGTTCTTAGGGGAAATGGTTTTAGTTTTTGCCCATTGAGTATGATGTTGGCTGTAGGTTTGTCGTATAAGGCTTTTATTATGTTGAGGTATGATTCCTCTATTCCCACTTTGCTGAGGGTTTTTATCAAGAAACAGTGTTGGATTTTGTCAAATGCTTTTTCTGCATCAATTGATATGACTGTGATTTTTTTATCTCTCAATTTGTTTTTGTGATGTATCATGTTTATTGATTTGCGGATATTGTACCATCCTCATATTCCCAGAATAAATCCTACTTGGTTATGGTGTATGATCTTTCTGATGTGATGCTGGATCTTATTTTCTAGAATTTTGTTGAGGATTTTGGCATCTATGTTCATGAGGGATATTGGCCTGTAATTCTCTTTCATTGTGTTGTCTGTATCTAGTTTTAGTATTAGGGTAATGCTGGCTTCATAGAATGAACTTGGAAATGTTTCTTCCTCTTAAAATTTTTGGAATAGTCTGAGGAGGATAGGTTTTAGTTCTTTGAATGTTTGGTAAAACTCCCCTGTGAAGCAGTTTGGCCACGTGCTTTTGTTTGCTAGAAGCTTTTTGATGACTGTTTCAGTTTCCTCCATAGTTATTGGCCTATTGAGATTTTTAGATTCTTCTTGATTGAGTTTTAGAAGGTTGTATTTTTCTAGGAATATGTCTATTTCCTCCAGGTTGCCTAGTTTGTTGGAATAGGGTTGTTCATCATATTTTTTTTTTTTTTGTATAATCATTTGTATTTCTGTGGGGTCTGTTGTTGTTTCGCTTCTTTCATTTCTGATTTTGTTTATTTGGGTCCTCCCTCTTTGCTTCTTGGTGAGCCTGGCTAGAGGTTCATTAATCTTGTTTATCCTTTCAAAGAACCAAGTCTTGATTTCATTGATCTTATTTATTTATTTGGTCTCTATGTCATTTATTTCTGCTCTGATCTTTGTTATCTCCTTCTTTCTGCTCACTCTGGGCTTTTGTTCTTGCTCTCTTGTAATTCTTTAAGTTATAGAGTTAGATAATTTATTACCAGTGTTTCTTGTTTTTTGAGGTAGGTCTGTAGAGCTATAAACTTCCCTTTCAGGACTGCTTTCACTGTGTTCCATAGATTTTGGATTATTGTGTTTTCATTGTCATTCATTTCCAGGATGTTTTTAATTTCTTCTTTGATCTATTTGGTAACCCAATCATTGTTTAATAGCATGCTATTCCCAAAGTGAATTCTTAATTTTTCACCAAGATGCACATTATATTTCATGACTGACCTAGGTTCTGGGACCTTCCATTCCTCTCAGAGTGATGACACATGTGTGACCTGGGACATCTCAGACTGAGCTAACCTCTGGTGTTGGTGAAATGTGAGGACAGCAGTGGAGAGAGTCTGGGGGTAGGATGCCAGATGTTGGATCAAGTAAAAGTATATTTTTTTTAGAAATGGGTCAGAAATTATTACTTTCAAATGAAATTGGATGCAATTCAATTAAAAATGCATGCTCTGCATAGGGTGAAATAATTTAAGTGGGATTTCAGGAAGAGATCGAATTGATTTTACTCTTTCCTACTGAGAAAGTATGAATAATAATACAAAAGCCATAGATATTCTTTATTTAGAATATTTTAGCATTAGACTATTTTCAGAGAAAATCCCTTTATTATTTTTCACTTGTCTTTTTAAAATTTATCTTTTATCAGCCTGTTTAACCTGTAAATCAATAACTGCCATTAAAATGTACATATAGAATAACAAAAGAAGAAATTTTTGGAGAAATTTAGGTATTTCTAGAGATTATCCAAAGCAAACTTCACATTCCCTAATTTACAGAACCCCAGGAAGCCCCCAGACCAGTATGGTGACATGGCATGGCTAAGTAGAAAGTTCAGCAGCTCATGGTGTGCCCATGCTTGAGCACAATTCAGGAAAGAGAATGATTCTATATAATAAAACCCTAATATACAAATTGATCAAATGGCAGAACATTAGGTCCCTATGATGCACACTGACCATCAAGGGGCAGACGCTCAACACAGGAGCTGCCCCCTGGTGGTCAGTGCGCTCCCACAGTGGGAGTGCTGCTCAGCCAGAAGCTGGGCTGGCGCAGTGGTGGGAGCCTCTCCTGCCTTTGTGGCAGCACTAAGGACCCCTTGAGGGATGTCCACTAAGGACCCCTTGTGGGATGTCCTGCCTTCCTGGCAGTGCTAAGGACCCCTTGGGGGATGTCCACCAAGGGGTCCCAGATTGCGAGAGGACACAGGCCGGGTTGAGGAACACCTCCCCTCCAGTGCATGAATGTTGTGCACCGGGCCTCTAGTATGAGTATAAAATACAGAAGAAGAAAGAAGCCTTATTATTGGAGGCAAAGAATAACTCAACAGTTTTATTTTTCTTAATCAACAAACAGACAGAAGAGAATCAGGCTCTTAGGAGATGACAGCATTAATAGATGATAAAGACAGATACCCCCTAACCCAGTGATGGCGAACCTATGACACGCGTGTCAGAGGTGCCATGTGAACTCATTTATTTGGTTGATTTTTCTTTGTTAAATGGCATTTAAATATATAAAATAAATATAAAAAAATATAAGTCTTTGTTTTACTATGGTTGCAAATATCAAAAAATTTCAATATGTGACATGGCACCAGAGTTAAGTTAGGGTTTTTCAAAATGCTGACACGCTGAGCTCAAAAGGTTCGCCATCACTGCCCTAACCCATACTCAGACCAAGATGTTTTATCATTATATCAACTTCCTAAAAATTTAACTCCAATGCTGGGCAAACAATTTCTTTTATTCTACCTAAAAGGAGGCTTATATTTTGAAATAAGTTACATTATAGGGGAAATTTAAAATGTCAGATCTTTGCACACTTTAGTTATATAATAAAATTTATATCCACCATATGTGTCCAACCCAGGGATCTACAAACTATGGACCACAATTCTGGCCTGCTGCCTGATTTTATACAAAACATGAAATAAGGTTGGTTTTTACTTTTTTAATTGTTAAAAAAGTCACAGAAAAATAAAAATATTTTGTGATATTAAAATTATATAAAATTCAAATCTCAATGTCCATAAATAAAGATATGTTAGAACATAACTATGATGATTCATTTACCTATGTTTGTGGTTGCTTTTGTGATACATTGGCAAAGTTGAGTAGTTGAGATTGAGTAGTAGTCACACGTAATCTAAAATTTTACTATCTGGCCACTTATAAAAAAGTTTGCCAGCCTTTGATTTAATCTAAGAAGACTTAAAAATTGGTAAGTTTTTCATTTATTTCTTGCCTTGACAATATCTGTTGCTGTACCCTAGGATTCATTTTAGTTTTTATGTGCCTAACATTAAAAAGCAAAGAAGAGAATACAGAGTGCCAGAGTTATTTCCTATTTTTAAGACCTATTTTGTAAGCACAGTATTCTTAATTGCAGAAATACATTTCCAAATATCTAATTCAAAATTTTGCTGATGGTAAAGATAGTGTTGATGGAAGAGGAGTAAAATACTTGGGCACAAATATTCACACAAAAAATTGATAACTTAGAATGCCACCAAGTGACCAGATAAAAGGGTGAAATTGGTAGAAAGACTAATCCATGCATCCCTATTAAAATGTAAACTCAATGGCTGGCCAGTGTGGCTCAGTGGTTGAGCATAAACCTATGAACCAGAAGGTCATGGGTTTGATTTCAGGTCAGGGCACTTGCTAGGAATTATGGGCTCCACCCCCAGAAGGTGGTGTGCAGGAGGCAGCCAATCAATGGTTCTCTCTCATCATTAATGTTTCTATCTCTCCCTCTCCCTCCCTTTCTGTAAATATATATATATTTTTTTTTTAAAAAATATATACATATTTTAAAAGTAAACTCAAAGATTATAGTTCATAACATCTTTCAAAAACTAGTAAAATAATCCCACAATCAATATGGAGTTGTCTTTCATGCTTGTTTGGTGCTTTAAAAATGCTCATATCTGTTCAAAACATGTAATCTGTATCTAATATCATTAGTTCACCCCAACCTTTCCATCCTAGCAATAGAAAAGGACAATATACTTTGAGGTGGGTAACTACATTATTAATGGTCTGATGAAATTTGTCACTTTAAAAAATCATTTTTAGTGCCTCAGCATGAGAGGAAATACAAAAATATTTTTCTGTACCAGAGAAAATGTTCTTTGTTACGCATTAGTTCTTTAATGTTTTCAATAGAGGTGTTCTTTGGTTTGGTTTTGTTTCCATTTTCTAATATCTAATCTTAAGGGTTTTTAAAAAATAATTAAATTATTAAAAATCGTGTATTTCTTGATGAGGAGTTTAGAATATATTAATCAGTGTTTGACTCAAATCAGATCTACTGAGCAGCATTGATGTAGATACCTAAGGCTAAACAGACAAATCTAGGTTTTTAATTTCTTAAATTTATGTTTTGTTTTCTAAAATATTAAAAGAAGAAAAGTATATTTAATGCTGTTTGGCAGTTCTATCTTCCTCTATAATACACTCAGTTCAAGAACAAATATCAGATCCATTTCTCTCTAAGGAGGAGAATGTATTGGGATTATCCCTGCTGATTTTCAAAACTTTATAGACACTATTGGTGTAAAAATGGTACTAGATTTTCCTTTGCCAATTTAGAACTTATTTGTCAACACTTCTGGTGCAAAGCTGTATTGAAATAAATTTCTAGTCCTAAGATAAAGCTGCTCCTGCCAGGTGTTCCATATCAGCAAACTGAAACTAAGATAACTTTCCTGTCCCTGGGAATGTTTTGCCTGACAAGAAACATAGTACATCCCCTCAACCAACCTCAAATGCCATGCCATCTCCAGGCTCTAGATTTACTCCCTAGTTTCTTATTCATTTTCTATTTTTCTCTTCCTTGTTCCTTATTGTTTATCCTGTAAAAGGTTCCTGATTTCCACTCCTTTTTGCAGTTCTCTGGACCCTTGGGAATGAAGACTTCCAGCATCATGAAGCCTTAAACTGTTTCTATCAACTAAATTGTCTTCTAACTTAATAATTTTAACAGATTATTATGTTATTGTATAATTGTAAACACATCAAAAGTTCTCAGAGCATATCTATGTATATAAAAAGCCAGTGACAATAACGCCATAAGGACCGTAAAGACCAGTTGCTATGACGCCCGCTATGGCCAGTGAACCGACTGATCAGGTACATATGTCTCCTTTTTCCCCATTGACCCAAGAGCTCTCTATGTGGTTTGCTGAAGCTGATCCCTGGCCAGCATTGCAACTTTACTTATTCCTCTGCTCAAACCTGCTCTTTTTCCATTCTTCCCAATTACTATTCTCAAAAGTATCCTTTAGTAAGTACTTGATCAGGGGCAGGGTTGGCTGGCCAACCACCCATGGTGCCTCCCCCAGGCTGTTGGCCCTGATCGGCACCCACCACTG
>NW_006294654.1:2956952-2959381 GCF_000327345.1 Myotis davidii | reverse complement strand
TTAATAATTTTAGCAGATTATTATTTTATTGTATAATTGTAAACACATCAAAAGTTCTCAGAGCATATCTATGTATATAAAAAGCCAGCGACCATAACACCATAAGGACCGTAAAGACCAGTTGCTATGACGCCCGCTATGGCCAGTGAACCGACTGATCAGGTACATATGTCTCCTTTTTCCCCATTGACCCAAGAGCTCTCTATGTGGTTTGCTGAAGCTGATCCCTGGCCAGCATTGCAACTTTAGTTATTCCTCTGCTCAAACCTGCTCTTTTCCCATTCTTCCCAATTACTATTCTCAAAAGTATCCTTTAGTAAGTACTGCCCACTACCGGACTCTCCCACACTGATCAAGGGTGGGGCCGGCCGGCCAGACACCCCACCCTGATCAGCCTGCCCCACCATGATAGGCCTGCAGCTCCTCCCCCTGATCAGCCCCACTCTCTATGGACCCCCCACCACCCTGATCGGCCCACAGCCCCTCCACCTGGATGGCCCCGCCCCTTATCGCTCCCCACCCCAATAGGGGGTGGGGACGGCTGGCCAACTTCCTGCAGCCCCTTCCCACATCTGGCCCCACCCCAGATTGGCCCTCCACCCTGATCAGGGGCAGGGTTGGCTGGCCAACCACCCATGGTGCCTCCCCCAGGCTGTTGGCCCTGATCGGCACCCACCACTGCATTTGGGGGTGGGGCCAGCCAGCCCACTGCCCAAAGCCCCACCCCATGGCTGGCCATCCCCTCCCCCAATTGGCTCCGCAACCCCAATCAGGGGCAGGGCCCGCCAGCCAATTGCCTGTGGCCCCTCCGCCCAGCCCTGATCACCCTGATTGGGGTGGGCCAGCTGGCCAACCTCCAGCCATCTCCTCCTCCTGAGAGGCCCAGTCCCAATCCACCCTGATTGAGGCCAGGCCGGCCAGACCCCACCTGTGCACGAATTCGTGCACCGGGCTTCTAGTAGAATATAAATTCTTAGTGATCTCTCTGAACTCCTGTCCTCGTGGTCTCTCTTTGTGATCCCTACTCTACACTCTACAGACTATCCACTCAGTTCTTCCTGGAGCATGCTCTTTCAACTTCTTGATCTATGTTCCTTCTTCTGAAATGCCTATTCCATCCCCTTGCCTGCTTTGGATTCTATTTAACTTTCAAGGCACTGTTCAAATTCTCCTAATACAGTGTCCCTGACTTCTTTAGGTAACATCAGACAGTTGCTTTTCAAAAAATGCTTACCTGAGGACATGCTTAGAGATAGGTGGAGAGAGAGAGAGGAAGAGAGGAAGGAGGAGGAGGAGGAGGAGGAGGAGAAGAGAAATATGGGTATGAAAGAAACATCAATTGGTTGCCTTCTGTACATACCCCAATTGGGGGGGGGGGGTCAAACCCACAACCCAGGTGTGTGCCCTGACCAGCAATCTTTCAGTGCACAGTACCACGCTCAACCAACTGAGCCACTCCAGCCAGGCTAGAAACTTTTTTCTGTATGTTCCCATAGCACCTTACCTCAGTCTCTGTTTTAGTATTTCATATAGTATGGTGATTTTTTCTTTCTTTTTATTTATTGAGATGACATTGGTTAATAAGAGTATAAACGTTTTAAGTGTACATTTCTATTATACATGATCTTCATATTGCATTGTGTGCCCACAGCCCAACGTCATATAGTATGTCTGCATCAGTTTATCAGTGCTGCTCTTTTGCCCAACTATGGACTCCTGAAGGATTCAAGTTTTGTCTTGTTTAACTTATTCTCATAGTACCTCACAAAAGAGATGTTCAATGCATTTGTATTGTCCAAAAGAAAATAGGTTTGAAATTCTGTGTTCTTTTATAATTAAGCCTTTCTCTGAGAATGTTATAGAATGGCCAGTCTCTCAGTTTTATTTGCTTTAATTATTTGTATCATTCATATACTTTTCTAAGAACTCTAAAACCCATTGGTTGACTACTGTCTATGCATCAACTGCTTAGCTTTTCTGAGCTGCCTGTGCAAAGGCCTTTATGCCTTCTAGAGAGAGTCCTGAAGCAGGAAGGCAGAGAAATGCCCAGCCAAATGCTTGAGGTGAGATAAAAAATACATGTGCCAAAATCAGTCAGAAACCATGTGCAGCAGAGCAACACAAACATCTTCTATGGCTTCTATTTCTGGCGTGTTAGAGGTTTTATATAGGAGAAGTGACTCATTTTAACATAATGTTTTCCTCATATCTTTTTAATTCATTAATTTGCATTAATTGATTTGCTAATACTAAACAAACCTCTCAATACTGGGATAAAACTAAGTTGGTCATGATGTATTCATGTATTCATCTACTGCTGGATTCTCTATACTAATCTTATGTTTAAAATTTATATGATTTATGCAATAAATTCAGGAGTAATGTTTTCCCTTTTTTATACACTTGTTATCAGATTATGGTCTCAATGT
>NW_006294654.1:2953839-2956919 GCF_000327345.1 Myotis davidii | reverse complement strand
GTACATATTTTGAAAAGCTCATGTTTTTCCAACATAACCAAGATATTAAATAGGATTGCATCAAGTGAGCCAGAGGGCAAATTATTACCAGATAGGTCATTTCTAAATGGTATATAATCAATTCATACCAAATAAAACCTTGAGCTTGTCAAAAGAACTTTAGTTGTGCCGGGCCAGTGTGGCTCAGTGGTTGAGCATCAATCTATAAACCAGGAGGTCACAGTTTGATTACTGGTCAAGGCATATGCTCAGGGTTCAGGCTCGATCCCCAGTAGGGGGCGTGCAGGAGGCAACCAATCAATGATTCTCTATCATCATTGACATTTCTCTCTCCCTCTCCCTTCAATCAATAAAAATATATATATATTTAAAATCTCCCATTATGATTGTAGATTGATATATTTCTTATGTAATTCTGACAATTTTTACTATGTATATTTTTGAGACAGACATGTTAGAGGTATAAAATTTTTAAATTTTCATATCTTCCTGAAGGATTTAAAATTATATTTTTATGTAGTAATTCTCTTAGTCTCTAGTAGTTTTTCCCTTTGAGATCTTTTGTCTGAATGTAAACAATAATAGTATTTGTTTGATATATCTTTTTCCACATTGAGTTTCAACCTTATTGTGTTCTTTTATGTTAGGGAAATCAATCTTGTCATGGGTGCTGTGTTGTACTTCCCGCCTTTCTTCTCTTCTGTAACATTAATGCTATGGTTAGAAATTCAGAAGCAACTTGAATAGTCAGGCCATCTTGAGAATGGGACCCCTGTGGAAGGGATTGTTGTGCAGTAGCAGCTGAAGAAATCTGAGGCCTTGACCACTGTGAAGCCACCTTTCTATCCTGTAATATCTACCGTTGGATGTAAGCCACCTGTGGTGGTTTTCTCAGATATGCAGCTGAGATTGATCTTAACTGAGACTCAAACTATATCTAACCTGTGGAGAAGCTAACAATGAATTTAACTCAACACTACTCTACATGAATTTAATATCAATTATAAGCAATCTATTTTATATACATAGATATTAAGTTTGTGTTTATTTTAATGACATATAGAATGTTGACATGTAATAGTTCTATAAGAATTTTCCGATGAGATACTATGTTAGTTCTAAGTAAGTATCAGTTACTATAACATAAAAGTTATCTAGAGGGTTATGGCTTTTTAGACAAGCTTTGAATAAGAGGTAGGATTAACACATGAAAAATGGGGGAGAAGTATTATAGTTATGGGGGGAAATATGGGAGGAAAAGACTCAGAAGGAGAAAGTGAGATATCTGTATCAGTGATGACTTTTCAAAATTTTTGAGTATTTAAAGGTGGTGGTAAAAGGAAAGCAGCAGGAGGTAAGTTAAGTGGTGACTTGGGCTGGTTCATAAAATGGTGTTTGTAGAGTTAAGGTATTTGAATTTTAATCTTATTGTGATAGTTAATCATGGAGAGATTTGAGAAGAGGAGTGACAAGATCTGATTTGCATTTTGGAAAAGATTACTCTGACATCTGAGAAGAGTGGATTAGGGAGAACAAGAATGACCAGATAGGAAGTATTGGATGCACTCAGGTGAGAAACTGGTTAGACTGGGCAGTAGCTATCATAGTGGTAACAAATGGTCATATTCTCAGGGTCATGATAAAATCAAGTTAATGAGGTACAAGGCTTTAGAAACCCAAGTTGTGGTAATCTACAAGAATTCCACTGAGGTCTAGATTTGGCATGTAGCTGAGTTTTCTTTGGTTAATTAGCTGCCAATATTTAAAAATCAGGATATTTTACATGAAAAATCTGCATCTGCTCTTTCTTTCTGAAAAATCAGTACATTTGACAACTCTTACACCTACCCTACACTCCAAAAATATTTCACCATGTCTGTATTTGAAAAATGTCATCAGAGGCTGCCCTGTAGATGGGACATACACTATAAACAGGGCTTCATTTCCCTTTGTTAACTTTTTATTTCTGAAGAAATTTGAATTTGTGACCCATGACCTAGACCATGTACAATAATAGACATTAAAACCCACGCACAAGTCCATTCTTTGCTTACTTCAGTGGTTTTCAATGGAACTCTAGGTGTCTGTTAATGTGAAACCTCACTTCTGCTTTGACCTGTGTTAGGTACTAGGGTCTATGGGAAAATTTAATTTGAAGTTACAGTGTTTGCTAAAATATTACTTCTTTCTCAACCGGTCATATTCCTCCCCAGGATGGACACTAGTGTTTCTTTTTGAAATGTTCAAGAATTGCAGCATGTTTGCTGTTTTCCTTTTCATTCACAATCAGTGGTGCATGGAGCACGTGGACATAACTCGGAGAGTACCCTCTCTGGTAGAGGAGCTCCAAACCAGCGTAAGACAAGGTCAGCCTAATTCGATTTTTAAATCAAGATTTAAATTTCAAGACATAAGCTGTGTGGTCAGGAGACCATAACTAATGGGAAAAGACCAGCAGTCCCAGGAGAGAAGATATAGTCTCATTTATAATCTGGCAGAAAAAACTTCTCAGACCATGAATATATTACACTAACTGTTCCTGGCTGACAGTGCACCTTCAGGAACCACCTGGGCAAAATTCCATTGCTAGAATTTTAAGTATTTTGGAAAACTACAAAAAAATTGTATTATTTTCTGTTTGCAAGCACAGTTAGGATGCAGTATGGAGAGCCGCTCCAGCCTGGGCAGCACGGAGCACACTGTAACTGTTCCTGGCTGACAGTGCACCTTCAGGAACCACCTGGGCAAAATTCCATTGCCAGAATTTAAGTATTTTGGAAAACTACAAAAAAAATGTATTATTTTCTGTTTGGATGCAGTATGGAGAACAGCCCGGTTTCTTTCTAAGAAACCAGAGAGTGCTCATGCCACCTGTGATGTCATTACAGTATGTGGAAGGGGAGTTCCTGGGAGGGTTGTGTTGTCTCAGTGGGGAAGTGCTGAAAAAAAAGTTCAGGGCTGCAACAATCCCAAACTCCTCTTGTGTCAGACTGCTTCCTATCTTCAATTAAATCTTTAATGCTATCATCTATAAGTAGATGCAGATTTTTTAAAAAGCCACTTAATGAAAGCATAAAAAT
>NW_006294654.1:2942566-2953430 GCF_000327345.1 Myotis davidii | reverse complement strand
TTGTTGAAGCTATTTATTAGATATTTCAACTTGGTAAACTTGATATTCTAGAGTGCTTTGTTGTTTCATTGTGTTGCTTTTTCCAAATGAAATAGCATGATTAGGAAAACTTGGGTCTGTATTGATAGATGAAACATGAACACACACACACACACACACACACACACGTACTCAGGTTCCAGGGAAATGGACCTTTATTGACTCACCTTGGGTCAGAGGCCCAGTCATTTGGGACCATTTGGTGGAGCACAATTTGCTGATGTAGATAGGTGTAGGAAGGTTAAGGATTTTGTGGGCTGGAAAGACATTCACAAATGTGTCTATTTTTTTTTATAGCCAGCATTTTAAAGCCTAAGCCAAGGTAGGTGAGGTTTCTGATATTCTACTACTGTTCTTACTTGGCCACTGCTTGCCCTTTATCCTAATTCTGGATTCCTATGTCATACAACAACCCATGACTGTCTTCTCCAGGAGGTAAAGTTAAAAGCTATGGTTTTGTCATGAAGAATAGCTAAATAAAGATGGGAAAAAAAAGAGTAGTTGATAAAATTCTAAGTATTTTTTTATAAACAAATCTAACTTTTAAAAAATCTTCATTTGAATGTTTCTCATTATATTGGCAAAACAAAAATATTTAATATAACTTTAAAAAGTTAAAACTTTGCTTTATGTTAGTATTTCAGGATTGCTGGCTTTTGTTTGTGTATTTACTTAAGAAAATCTCCATAGGAAGAGTCTCTAAATGTACCTCTTTAATAGCATTTAATAGCTTAATATTTCTTGTTCAAAAACCTCCCTTCTTTCTCTTGCTGGTTTTAAAGCATGCTTCACTTTACTATAGATTTATTTCCCAGAGAATTATGAATTAGTTATATTTTCAATGACTTTACTGCATGTCTTTGTTTTGTAGAAAGGAACATGGCCACCTTTGCAGAACATTAACCAAATCCAAAGTGACTGCCACCTTTTTTTTACATACTGGCATTCATTGGGATTTCTTTTATGTAACTTATAGCCAAGCAGGACTTTCATTTTACAATGTAAAATGAAAATGCAGGACCCCTTGTTCACAAAGTATTAAAAATTCAAGATGGTGACACTGGAGCATTAAACCAAGGATGGGGCCCTTCTATGAACAAATTCTGGGTGAAGTGACGGCACAGGTTCCAGCCCATGACACCAGCCCTGCAGCCAAGTGTCAGATGAGCCAGACAATTAAGTTGTAGATTTAATCAATTTGCCTTTAAAATATATCCTCTCAATCAGTGAACAGAACAACTAGTTCCTTTTAAATAACAAGTCTAATTTTATAATCATAAATAATCAGTTAAAAATTATAACAACCTTCAGACTATGATATTCAAATGCAATTAATGAGTAATTTACCATATCTGCTATGTTTAGAATCCCTACAATTGCATGGTTCTTGTGTCACACAATGTTTACTTGTAGTGTTATTGTTTACTTTAAGGCTTATTAATGAAAATATACCATTATCATCAAATTCAGGTAGAAAGAATGTTCCCATGAAAAGAAACTGCTTTGACAAGGAGATAGCACTTTATTTTTTATTATTCTACAAAATCAGAAAGCAAGGTTCTATAATAAACAGTTTCCTGGGAACATTTGTAGTCTGGAAGAGAAGCAAACGACTTTTAATTCAGGTCTCAAAACAGACTTAGGAACTGTGATGCCCAGGGATACCTCACCACAGCAATTTATCTGTAGCAGCAAATATGCAAATGTAATAACATATTTGAAGTTAGCAATCAGATGTAAACTTTAATAGTACAAGCTAAGAACTAAGGCCTTATCCTGATTGGTAGTTCTTATCTGTAAGATGGAGAGGACGGGTTGATACAGTAACTTTAGGCTTTCAGTGGATGTAAATTACATGTCAAGTAACAGTGCCCCAATCCTCTGATAAGGAGAGTGAGACTGCTTAGATAAGAAAGAGAGAAGGCAGATAAGGGGAAGCAAATAAAAGGAGAAAAGAACACAAGAGACTTAAACCACCAGGCTGAGGTTTTCTCTGTAAATACCAAGCCATTTAATTTCTGAGAAAGGCAAGACAGTGGAATAATGAATCCTGGCAAAACACACAGGTGGGTGTTTTGGAGATCTGGATTTTAATTCAAGTGCTTTTTAATACCTATCGATGTGTCTCTTATGCAAAGGGAGGGATTTAGGGTAGAATAATTTTTAAGACTTTGATAGTTCTAAATTTATACATCTAGTTCTCTTAAAAGTTAGGTCTTTTTGTAACAAAAGTTCCTGGCTTTTCTTAGCTCTTTCTCTGGGAAATCCATTCACATCTATTTAATCCAACATTCACTGCTTGCTTGATCCAGATACTTAGTGCTAAGTCCAGGGAATGCTGTGGCAATTCAACAGGCCTTGTGGTACATGTCTGTGTAAGATCAGTGAAACATCCTTCTTCGTATTAAAATAAAAGAAAAGTGATTTAATTTTTCCCATTTCTTGAAAAAAAAATTGGACTGATCATTGGTATTATAACTACTATAAAAGGTATCCTGTTTGTATGTTTAAAAAAAACACAGAAACAAACAAAAACAATAATAAAAAAACTTGCCCAGCCGGTGTGACTCAAGTGGATGAGTTCCACCTAGGAACCAGAAAGTCAGAAAGTCACAGTTCCATTCCCAGTCAGGTTGCATGCCTGGGTTGCAGCCTCTCTCTCTCTCTCTCCCTTCCTCTCTGAAATCAATAAAACTATATAAAGCCCTAGTCATATTGGCTCAGTGGATAGAGTGTTGGCCAGTGAGCCAAAGGGTCCCAGGTTTGATTCTGGTCAAAGGCACGTACCTCGGCCTGGCTGGTGTTGCTCAGTGGTTGAGTGTTGACCTCTGAACCAAAAGGTCATGGTTTGATTCCTGGTCAGGGCACATGTCCAGGTTGAGGGCCCCATCCCCACTAGAGGGCATGCAGGAGGCAGCCAATCAATGATTCTCTCTCATCATTGATGTTTCTATCTCTCTTTCACTTTCCCTTCCTTCTGAAATCAGTAAAAATATTTTTTTTTAAAAAAAGGCGCATGCGGGAGGCAACCAATTGATGTGTCTCTCTCACGTCAATGTTTCTCTCTTCCTGTCTTTCCCCTCCCTTCCACTCTCTTCAAAAATCAATGCGAAAATATCATCGGATTAACAACAACAAAAAACCCACCTATATTTTAAAAACCCCAAAAATCTATGTGAAGTTTTGTGGTAGATGGTTAAACATGAGCAGAGCAAGGATGATGGACTAGGTACAGAAAGTCACCAGAGCAGAAAGCCCTAGGAGCTTAGCAAAGGACAGTTGTATGGTGGGACCTAGACCCCAGGGTGACCTTCCCTCCCATGGCATATCAATGGTCATGGGATTTTAACCCCCTGACCGTTCCTCCCTAGAGATAACATCTGGGCATCAGTTGTATTTCAGCTCCAGGCCCAGAAAAGCAGTGAAACTAGACAAGTGATGGCAAGGCTGGCCTCAGGACCAACTGCATTGGATAATGACCCCATACCCTGGTGCCAACCAATCAATCAGTGGGGACCTGGTCCCTGCAAGGACAAACCTGGAAAGCTGCGGAATATTCTTTTGAGATCTTCCTCTGGGCCCTCCCCTAGAATCTCCACCCTGAAAACCCCTGGGACAGAGGACCCTCACACTCTCCCTTCAGGAGTGAAGCTGTACCTTTTCTTCCCCTCCCTTCCGTGTCCTTGTCCCCTTTCCCATCCCAGGTGCATGTTACCATTACCTTCCTCCCAAACTCTAAGGGCCCTTTCTTTGCTTCTATAACTTGTTTCCTCAGCCCATTTCTTCTATGAATTACTTCTTCTACCTCCGTGGTTTTCTAAATAAATGTCCTCTTATAGTTTGAGTCTTGGTTCTGAATTTTTTCAACCAGAACTCAAGTTCCGAGGTTGCTGAACCCAGGTCCGGTATGACACCTGGTACCTTTCTTGCTCCCCTCCCCCGCAACAGTTTCAGATTAAAATCTAGGATCTGATATTTGCCCCCTAAGGTAAAAGAACGTAATAATATTCTTTAATATTTGAACTTGATGAAGTGAAACCAGTATGTTATTTAAAAAATAGTGATATAGACTTCTGAATAAAACTAAAAAGGGTAATAAATTTAGAGGACAAAAGTAGATTCTATCACTAGACAGTCAATTAAGCTGGCAAAGTAAAAAATCCAAAAAAGGTAGGAAATTAAGTCTTTAAATTTCAAAGCTAGGAGCCTCTTTAAAGTTAACTGCTCTATTTTATTCACTTCATTTTATTGATGAAAACACTGATATCTAGAGGGATTGTATGTGTTGGGTAAGGTCATCAGCTGGTAAGTATGAGTACTTAGATTTGAAGTGAGATCTATCCCCTCTCCCACAGGTATCTTCTTAAGTAGTTAACTCATTATTTTAGTGAAATACATATTAATATAAACTTGACTTATGATGTGACAGGAGAAGGCTTAATACAATCTGGGTGCCAGAAGTTAGATAGATAAGAAAGCTATCCTGATTAAAAATCTTATCAAGACATGTAAGAGGTAGTAAAGTAGTTTCTTCTACACATAATAGAAAATCATAGAAACCATGTATAGAACAAAGAAGGAAGAGTTTTAGAGTTCCTGGCATATTAACCAATGGGACAGTGACACCATGTTAAGATTATTTGATTCCTAATGTTCCTGGAAGGGTCCAGATATTTATTTCCTCTTAAATTCTTATATTGTCTCCCTGAAATTTTAAGTCTAACAATTGAAAAGAAAAAAAGTCTAACAATGTTGACAAAAGTCTTACAATGACACAAATATATAAATATATGTTTACCAATCAAATGATATGATTAATTTCAGATTATTGTCTGCAGAGGCCTAGATAGCAATGTGATACACAGTGCCGATATGGGCTATGAGACATAGGGAGAGAAACAATCTAACACTATTTGGGTTGCATAAGTTATGAACTACTGCTTTTTAGGCATGATATTTCTAAAAATAGTGCTTCTAAAAACATATCTAACAAAATAAAAGGGAAAAAAATCAGGGGAAACTTGAATTTGTGCTAATATATTGTTCTTAGATGACAAACCCTGGAGTGAACGAAGGGACCATAAAAGGTAAAACTGGATTCTGTACCCTTGGTCAGAAGTGTTAACTTAGAATAACAACTTCAACTCACTGATTTTTTTTATCTCTCTATATAAAAGCCTAAGTGACCCTTATGACAGAACAATAGGAAGGACTGGTCAACCAGTCACTATGATGCGCACTGACCACCGGGGAGCAAATGCTCAATGCAGGAGCTGCCCCCTGGTAGTCAGTGTGCTCCCACAGGGGCAGCACTGCTCAACCAGAAGCCAGGATTGGGCCTAAATTGGCAGTCGGACATCCCCTAAGGCAGTGGTCAGCAAACTCATTAGTCAACAGAGCCAAATATCAATAGTACTTCTTCAAAATAGACTTGCCCAGGCCGAAAAACGACTTCTGTGCATGAGCCACGAAGTATCAATCACACCGTACTCACGCCCGCATATGGTATTTTGTGGAAGAGCCACACTCAAGGGGCCAAAAAGCCACATGTGGCTCACGAGCCTGACCATGGCCCTAAGGGGTCCCGGGTTGTGAGAAGGTGCAGGCTGGGCTGAGAGACTCCCCCTTCCTGTGTGCACAAATTTCATGCACTGGGCCTCTAGTTTATAGATAAAAGTCATAGAAACCACTTCAAATATTTATTAGAACTTGGTATATGTTGTGATGACCAAAGCTGTCATCAGGGGAATATGATATAGAGAGCAGAGGTTATGTTCCTATCTGCTTTCTTTATAAGGAAGAACTGTATAGATCTATGAGAGAGAGTATTTTATTGCTATGGTACAGAATGCAAACAATTGCTTCCAAGCTGCAGCAGTGTTTTGTTTTGTTTTGAGTAGAGAGAGAGGAAGGAGAGGCTGAGAGAGAAACATCTACTGGGTGTTCCACTTATTTATGCATTCATTAGTTGATTTTGTATGTGCCATGACCAGACATCGAACCTGCAACCTCAAAAATCAGGACAACTGAGCTACCTGGCCAGGGACTGCATCAGTCCTAAGTGACAAAAATAGTTTGTTCTAAAACTGTTATTTTTGATTTCAGGAGTCATATCTTTTAACATCATATGCTATGGCCTTGTTCTTATGCTTGGAAAGTATAAATTATGGGAGCTAGAATATAATTAGAAATTACATCACTCTTTTCCTTTTATCGTTGAAGAAATTGAGACCCAGTAACATAATGTGTCATACTCCAGGTCACATAGTTCATTACTCACTGTGTCTAAATTAAAATTCAGATCCACCAAGAATATCATGTCCTATTCCCTAGATCCTGGGAATATTCTACCTTGTGTGGTAAAGGGGATTGTGCAGACTGATTATGTTAAAGATCTTGAGATGGAGACATTATCCTGGTAAGTATAATGCAATCACAAGAATTCTTATAATAGGAAGGCAGGAGAATCAGCCTTAGTAGTAGATGATAATGAAAGCAAGATTGGAGTGAATTAAGGAAGGTACAATGAGCCAAAGAATACAAATGGGTTCTAGCAACTAAAAAAGGCAAGAAAATTGATTCTCCTCCAAAGTTTCCAGAATAAATGCTTTCCTGAAAACATCTTGATTTTAGATTTCTGACCTTCAGAATTATAAGAGATCTGAAAACAAAACAAATGTGTTGGCAAGTCAACTTCTGTTTATTTCTAAGATTTTCAAAATGGCATCCTTCGCTAGCTAGCTTCAGGGTGCAACTGTAATAAGTAAAGAATACAATAAATTAAAATGCTCAAAAAATAAAAACACCCCAGCTTAGAGAAATATTAAAACAGCATGACAAGAATCATTAAAATAGTGCATATCCATTACATCTTGCTGCATCACTGCATATGACAATCTGGGAACATTCTTTTGCTTGATTTTGTATAAAGTCAACATACAGAGAATTTATCAAGTAGTTTCTAGCAGGCACTGAATAAGTGCATGTTGGGTTAATGAATCAATATATAAATAAATGCTTAAACATTCAAGGACAAAAATTGAAGGGGGGAAATTTTACATAGTGTATTAGATGCCCTAAGAAAATTGAAACCTGGTTGTTAAAGGGACTGAAATACTAATTTGTATTAGTGACTTTTATTTCAGTTAAATTTCAATACAGTAGGAATATACACTAATTCCATCACTAATTGTAATAATACTTTATGTAATATATTTTATTTAAGGGAAAAACAATAGCAGGAACAATGATCTGTTTGTATCATTTTACAGTCTTAATCACACTTGCCTTAGATCAGCGGTTCTCAACCTGTGGGTCGAGACCCCTTTGGCAGTCGAACTACCCTTTCACAGGGGTCGCCTAAGACCATCCTGCATATCAGATATTTACATTACGATTAATAACAGTAGCAAAATTACAGTTATGAAGTAGCAACGAAAATAATTTTATGGTTGGGGGTCACAACATGAGGAACTGTTTTAAAGGGCCAGAAGGTTGAGAACCACTGCCTTAGATAGAAGAAAAAACTATATTATGAGAAAAGAGGCACAAAAATTTTTGATTAAGCCCTAACCAGTTTGGCTCAGTGGAAAGAGCATCGGCCTGCAGACAGAAGGGTCCCAGGTTTGATTCTGGTCAAGGGCATGTACCTTGGGTGCAGGTACATCCCCAATAGGGGATGTTCAGGAGGCAGCTGATTGATGTTTTTCTCTCATCGATGTTTCTAACTCTCTATCCCTCTCCCTTCCTCTCTGTAAAAAATCAATAAAATATATTAAAAATTTTTTTTTGATTAAGTGCAGAATATAACATGAAAGAGAAAGAATGAAAAACAAATAAATTAATTTTGTATAGGTCAATTTTAAATGAGCAACCCATTTGAAATGTCTATATTTTAGACAGTAAGTATAATACATACATTAAAATTAAAGTATACATAATAGATTATTTTATGGTGCATCTCTGCCTTCACATAACTAGGGTGGTCTCTTCCCAAATCTGTGCTTAAATTCTTTTCCATAGTTTATGTACATTGCACTTTCCTTTGGAACACTCATCTACCAAGGACACTAAAAATTATTTTGCATTATCTAATCCAGCGGTCGCCAACCTTTCAGACCTCACAGACCACCAGGGGTCCACACACCACAGGCTGGCGACCACTGAATTCTAATCCACTACCAGTGGTCAGCAAACTGCGGCCCGGCAAACTGCAGCTTGGCAAACTGCGGCTCGTGAGCCACATGCGGCTCTTTGGCCCCTTGAGTGTGGCTCTTCCACAAAATACCGACTTCTGTGCACGAGCCACAAAATTTCAATCGCACTGTATGTGCATGCCCGCACGTAGTATTTTGTGGAAGAGCCACACTCAAGGGGCCAAAGAGCTGCATGTGGCTCTCAAGTCGCAGTTTGCTGGCCACAGCTGACTAGACTACAAGCTTAATGAGCCCACGTTCATTTTTTTTTTGTCCACCACTATATCACACTGATTAGAAAATTCCTCAGCATATTTGGGCTCAATAAAGACTGGTTTTAGTAAATATTTACCTTGCTATGGGGCTCGGAGATTCTAGGACTCCTACATTTCACAGTGCAATAATCTCCTAAAATACTGTCTTTTCTTACTGCAAGATGCTAGGAGCCTTCAAAATGGAAGTGAGGAATGAGCACTTGAAAACGTTACAGAGCAAAATGGTTTCAAAAGCTAGGAAACCTTAGATTTATAAGGGAAGATACAATTTCTTCCTGCAGCCAGTAAAAAATAGATGTCAAAGATGAGATTCAGAAACATTATGATTATTCAAGAAAACTGGACCATTGTGAAACACGTTACTGATATAATTTGTCTAAAACAACTACTAGAGAGCTGATGTGAGTCCATCAGTGGGACCCCTATTTCTCAGAAGGTTGTCCTGGCTGGCCTTGGCATCTTGAAGGCCCAGTGGTAGAATCAGCACTGGATGTTTTTGAGAAGTGGGGAGGTCCCCGAGAACTCGCAGCATGTGAGTGACAGCATTTAGAGACTAAAGTCCAAGGGGGTAAATCCTCTGTTGATAGCACAAAAGTATCACAACCCACTACCCAAATTCTAGGAAGGCATATCACTTATAGAGGGGTTAAAATACTAACTGTAGATGTTCTTTACCCTGAACTATTGTTTGCCTGAATGTATTAGTCCTCTAAGTATAAAATGAGCTCGTCTTCTGTAAAACTCTGATAAATGTCAGACCTAGCATGTAGTCTAATTCATATTTGCTTTGGTGAAACTTAAGATGTCTTAATTCAATGTGGTTCCCTTTAATTCAATTTGGGGTTTTGGACTCCCAAGAAGAGGAAAGATTGGTGAGTTTTGAACAGCCTCTGTTAAAAAGAGCTGCTTTCCAACAGAGTTTTTCTGAGAGCTTTTACAGGTCTCTCATTGAAGCCTCAATTTTATATGACTTAATTAGGTCATATGTATATTTAAATTTAAGTTCTTTATTGTTTAAATTATTACATAAATCTCCTTTTCCCCCATTGACCTCTCCCAGACTGCCCCCCCAAGGTTATATTTTATATCTGATTTTAGCAAGAAAAAAATTGGTTATCATATTCTATCATTATCCAATGCAGTGTTAGCACAAGGGCTATTGGAACAGTTTATACTCTAAACATTTAATATTATCCTGTGGTTTTTGAAGTGTCCATGCCCTCTGCCCCCCAAAAAGACTGAGTAAAACAATTGTGTAAAATAGAAAGCAACTGCACTAGATCATATGCTTTAGTATGTATTATAAAAATGTTCAAAATAGTTATTTGCAAATTCTGTTTTCCCATGTAGAGAATATATCCATTTTCATGTATTCATAAGTAGAAGTATATATCTTGACATATCTTAGTGTTCATATTTCAGGAAAACATCATGAACTATTTTTATTTTCCCATTGGTCTCATTTCCATGTCCCTAAAGTACCATCCAAAATGCTACCTGTGAATGTATAAGGTAGTAAACATTCAACCATTAAAGGTTGAATTTAAAAGGCTGTTTCAGCAGACACTACTGGTGCCCTGTCCTAACCGTCAGCACACACGCTCTACTATATGTCAAATGCTTCTTCGTTCTATCATTGTGACTCTCTACCTATTTGATTCCTCTGTGCAAAAGAGCATACTCTGCTACTCATGGTCAGCCTTGGAGTGCTGGGAGGTAGGATGTATGGTTAACCATCTTGGGAGCAGCCCTCAAGCAAAGAGGAATAGAAATTTGTAAATAAATACACCATCTTCCGTATCCTTTAGTAGAGATTAGTCTGGGTAATGTTTTGCCTTGTCTTCCAGAAATCCCCCTTAGGATTGAACCTCAGTTGCTCATCTGCCTGTTAACAACTTCCTATATAACAGTGGTTCTCAACCTGTGGGTCGCGACCCCTTTGGGGGTCGAACAACCCTTTCACAGGAGTTGCCTAAATACATCCTGCATATAAGATATTTACATTATGATTCATAACAGTAGCAAAATTACAGTTTTGCAATAGCAATGAAAATAATTTTATGGTTGGGGGTCAACATGAGGAACTGTATTTAAAGGGCCAGAAGGTTGAGAACCACTGGCTTAAGGGAAATGTGGGACAACATAAAACAACAGTACTTCCAATGATAACGTCTCTGATCAGATCAGCTCTCCAGAGACAACAGGAAACCTGGCAAGGGGGAGGACTGGCAGTGCAAAAAACTGAACTAGAGGTCTAGAACAGCAGAGAGTTCAGTTCACTTCAGATTGATTTTGACCAATCACCAGCCGTAAACAGCCCTATTGCTGGCCTTTTTTCTATCAAACTTGAGCACA
>NW_006294654.1:2933666-2942405 GCF_000327345.1 Myotis davidii | reverse complement strand
CCAAGGTGAGTGCCAGCAGGGGCCCCCCGATTGTCCTGCCAGTTGCCCCGCAGAGGGAGGCAACCAGCGGCGGCGGCGGCATGATTGGGAGCAGGACCAGTTGGTGAGTGGGCCAGCAGTGACCCCAACTGCCCCCCACAAAGGGAAGCAACCAGCAGTGGCGGGGGGCGGGGGTGGAAAGCAGGCGGGACCAGGCCAGCCAAGGCGGGTGACAGTGGGGGCCCACCGATCACCCTGCTCGTCACCCCACAGATCAGCCCTGATCACTGGCCAGGCCTAGGGATCCTACCAATGCATGAATTTCATGCACCAGGCCTCTAGTAATACAAGAAGAGCAAAAAGTGTTGTGGAGACAAACACAAATGAAAGGCAAAGAAGATGATAGATTACAAAAATAAAACAAAACAAACAAAAAAACCCTAGAGAGTGAATAAAATCTAGGAAAAAAAAACAGAAAAATAAAGATAGGTCACTAATTCCTTCCACCTGTTTTCTTTAGCACATTATCCTGGACAAGAAACTGGGTGATCCAGCCACTATTGGATCCTGAGAGGCTGGGAGACAAGGTAAGAATAACTTATGCTTGTGATAATCTTTGGAGGAACCTAAAAACATAGCAAGCAAGCCCAGGAAGTGTGGCTCAGTGGCTGAGTGTCGACCTATGAACCAGGAGGTCACAGTTCGATTCCAGGTCAGAGCACATTCCTGGGTTGTGAGCTCAATCCCCAGTGGGGAATGTGCAAGAGGCAGCTAGTTGATGATTCTGTCTCATCATTGATGTTTCTCTCTCTCTCTCCCTCTCCCTTCTTCTCTGAAATCAATGAAAATATATTATATATATGTCAAGCATGAGAGTGCAAAACATCAAACAAAAAAATGTGTGTTTAATGTGTATACCAGAGAGAAAAGTAGTGATGAGTCAGTGCACAGAGAACCAAGGAAGATGAGCATAGGGATATCAAATCAGCATGAATGCAAGAACAAGACGGCCTCAGCCAATCCCAGAACGGCTAGTGAGCTGCACTGGACTTTAATTCTTGTGAAGAAGAACAGTCTCTTGTTTCTCCGAGACATTGTACTTTTGTTTTCGTTACTCTTGGGTAAATAGGTAAGAGTGAAATTGCAGAGTCTTAGGGTAAGTAAATGTTTATTCTTATAAGAAACTACATATGAGTTTTCCAAAATGATTATACCATTTTCCAGTCTGACCAGCAATATCTGAGAGTTCCAGTTGCTTAACAACTGTACTGACATTTGGTGTTGTCCCTTTTTAAATTTTAGCTCTGGTTGTGGGTATAAAGTGACATTTTCCACTATAAATTATAAAGCTAACATTTGCATGTTAGAAATATTTTCATGTTTGTGAATTACTTACATATTATCTTTTATGAAGTATTTATTCAAAAATTTTCTCCTTATTGTTTTTCTTTTCCCTTTGACAAGAAGACATAAGCTCTGTGATAATAAAGCAAATCTTTTTCACTACATACCACACGATATGTTAGTTTTTCACTCAAGTTGATATAAACCAACTTTGAATGTAAAATAGGTTTATTGCAGATGCACAATGTTTTTAAAGTTTTTAAAGATAGTTTAATGTATGTATTTCTACTAACAGAGAAATAAATTCTCACATGATTTCTAGATTCCCATGGCCCTGAGCCAAGTAGTAGCTTTCATTTCTCAAATCTGACAAGATAAACAAGTCTTAATTGTTATTACTTATCTATTACTCTAATTTAACAGATAGCTCCATTATCCATCCTCAAGTGCCTGAGGGTCTCTCAAAACATGTGTTGTTTCCTACTTTCTTTAATAAACAACAGACAAGCTACCTCCTACCATACTGTTAACATAAAAAAAATACTGTAGCTATTTTATTTATATTGTATGGACCCTAAACATCAGTTATTGTGGAAATATTAGGGTAAGAACTGTTACATAAAGCATACTCTAGATAAAGTGTAATGTCAGCTTTTATATAGGTTACTAGTAGCCCAGTGCACAGATTCATGCACATTTAAAGGAAATTGGGAGCCCTCGCCCATGTGCCCAGGGAGTTTCCACATCCCCATCAGCTGTCGGGAAATTGTGTGAGGAGTCTGTCCTCCCCGCAGCTTCTTACAAAAATATTTCCAAGTGTCCCTTCTGTGGCAGGGTCGTGCCTTGCTGGCTGGGAGGTCCCCAGTGGACACCTTGGCCATGCTGGACGCTTTCCACCACTTGGAGCCTGATAAGAGACTCTCCTGGGTGAATGATACAAATTTGGGGATCTTGGGGGATGGGGGTGCTCTGTTACCCACTCCCCCACCCTTCAGATCCATCTCTGACTTTTACCCTGATTGTCAGTCACCACCTTGTGGCCACAGTTATATTGCTGCCTTCCTCGGATTACCAGGCCAATCGGTAAGGGATGAGATTTGATCTCGATGCCCGAGAGAGAGTTCCAGGAGCCCAGTGGTGACATGAGGCTTGTCCTGGCTACTCCAAGTGTCCGTAATTCAACCGTTCTCCAGAGATTGTAACTGCAGGCTTATGGGGCAGGAGAGATATAGTAGTGTGCTGAGTGGCAGGTGGTTGGGGAAGAGCTGGGGCCGGGTGCCACTTCCACTCACCCTGGCCTCACTGCACCTGCTGCCCACCACTGCTCCATAACACTGCTGTGGAGGCAGGAGAGGCTCCCCCTCTACCCCCGCCAGCTGCGCTCACCAGCCATGAGCCAGGTTTCTGGCTGAGCAGAGTTCCTGCTGTGGGAGTGCACTGACCACCAGGGGGCAGTTCCTGCATTGAGCATCTGCCTCCTGGTGGTCAGTGCACCTCATAGTGACTGGTCAACAGTTGTTCCAGTCGTTCCAGTAGTTCAGTCCTAACAGTTTCTTAAGCTTTAATATATATAGATAGTTTTCTAACAGCTTTCCAAAAATATCCTAATAATAGACAAACATGATAATTAACTGTACCTCTGACATGCTTCCCATTGGCTAATCAGGGCGATATGCAAATTAACTGCCAACCAAGATGGCGGCCGGAAGCCAGGCAGCTGAAGCGAACAGGAGGCTTTCTTGTTCCAGTGATGGAGGAAGCGAAGGTTCCCCACCTGCCGCTGCTGGGCTCTGAGTTTGCCCTCTAAGCAACATTGTTACACATACAGAAGCTAAACAAAACCGGCTAGGTCAGCCAGCAGGACCGCAACATTGTTTCAAATAGAGAACCCCCCGTCAGGGCAAACCAGCTGGCCTCCACCTATGCACCAGGGCTCTATCCTATATAGTAAAAGGTTAATATGCAAACTGACCCTAACAGCAGAAGGACTGGGAATGACTAGTCACTATGACACACACTGACCACCAGGGGACAGATGCTCAATGCAGGAACTGCCCTCTGGCAGTTAGGGCACTCTCACAGGGAGGAGCTCTGCTTAACCACAAGTCAGGCTGATGGCTTCCAGTACAGCGGTGGTGGTGGGAGCCTCTCCTGCCTCCTCAGCAGTGCTAAGGATGTCCGACTGCAGTTTAGGCCTGCTTCCCGCTGGCAAGTGGACATCCCCCAAGGGCTGCCGGGCTGCCAGAGGGATGTCTGATTGCCATCTTAGGCCCAATCCCCCGGGGAGCAGGCCTAAGCCAGCAGGTGGTCATCCCCTGAGGGGTCCCAGACTGCGAGAGGGCACAGGCCGGGCTGAGGGACTGCCCCGCCCCCCGCCCCAGTGCACAAATTTTTGTGCACCGGGCCTCTAGTAACAATATAAAATCTCATAAATCTCATCACATTTTAATTAACATTGAGTTAGGAAAGTCAAATCTAAAATCATGGTATTTTAGAGATCAGTTGGACCCAAAGAATTCTTTAGCACCATGTTGCTTAAATATTTAACATTTGTATTACCAAAGGATTCAATCATCTTTTTAAGATTTACAACTATAAAATTATCTTGATATTTAAGTAACAATTTTAAATCGATGAAAGGAATTACATAACTTTACTTTTGATTCACTTAGTCACTTTGAGCCACAATCAATCCTTAGGCCTACAGAATATTATATAATAAAAATTTAAATACATTTAAGCAATAAAGAGTGAATGATATCAAAATATGTTTTGAATGCAAACTGCAACTTAAATTTTTATTAAAGAGATGTTAATATGAAAGTTCTTAAAACATATGTCCAACTCCTAAGAAGTTTATGATTAAGACTATAATGGAATTTCTTTGTAAAGCGTTATGATTTCTATATTTCAAAATTTTTGTAATGCATGTGAACAAAATTCTTTGCTCTCTCTTCCTCGGACACTACCAAACTGCCATAACTCTGTTATGTCATACATAGTCTAATACATGATGGTTTTAATTTATTCAAATAAGAAAAATTTCTTAAGAAGTAGAATATGGTTAAAAGCCATTTCATTCAATAAGAATTGAATCTTCTCTGACTGGTTATAAAAAAGATGAAGAAAAAGTTTAATCACTGAACAGAGATGGCAAAAGTATTTCAGCATTATAGCAGTTGATAGTAGCTGATTGAAGTACCATATTGAGACACAATGGGAAGTTCTGTGTAGATCCAGAAGAGAAGAACATGGTTTGTTAGCAATAGCTGCTAGGAGTACCACAAGTATGCTGGCTCTGTTTTGTAATCTCTTCATTGAGATTCCTTCATTCATTGTTACTGAAAATGATGCAAAAGTCATGCTGTCTTTAAGGTTTTCAGAGAAAAAGTAAAATTAACACCAAACCCTGGTTTTTGACCATAATATCTCATTATTCTTTTTAACAATTCTTTTTAAATGTTTAACAAATTAGCTGAAGGATCTTAGATTTCCTAAACTTTGTGGAAATAGGTGCTCAGTTTAGATAAGAAGCTCATCAAAGGTATGGAGTACACATTCACTGCAGTATCATTTACAATAGGCCAGATATAGGAATAACCTAAGTATTCATCTATGGATGAATTGATAAAGAAAATGTGTGTGTATATGTCTGTATATGTATGTGCGTGTCTATATCTATATATCTGTTTCTATATCTACCTATATAATGGACTATCATTCTACCATAAAAAGGAATGAAATCTTATTCACAAAAACATGGATGGAAATTGAGGGCATTATGCTAAATAAAATAAATCAGACAGAGAATATAAATACTATATGGTCTCACTATATGTGGAATCTTAAAAACAAACAAAAAAATAAGCTCAGAGATACAGTCATCAAGTTGGTAGATTGGTGGTTGCCAGAGGCAGGGAGGGGTAAGGGGTTGGCAAATGGATAAAGAGGGTCTAAAGGTACTAACTTCTAGTTATAAAATAAATAAGTCACAGGGACTTACAAAATTAACTATATAGTTAATAGTTAATAATAGTTGATATTACTATATTACATATTTGAAAGTTACTAAGAGAATAAATCTTAAAAGTCCTCATCACAAGAAATATTTTGTAACAATGTACAGTGACTAATGTTCACTAGACTTATTGTGGTGATCATTTCACAAATACCAAGCCATAATGTTATACACCTGAAATGAATATAATGTGATATGTTAATTATACCTCAATTTAAAAGGTTTTTAATTTAAAAAATCAAGGGTAAGCACAAAAAATTTTAATATGACTATAGAAATATATTTTTAAAAATTTTATGTTTATTGTTGAAAGTAATACAGATGTCCCCCCTTTTATTCCCATTGACCCTCTCTAACCCAAACCTGCTCCCAGACCTTCACCACACTATTGTCTGTGTTCATGGGCCATGCATATGCATGTAATAGAAATACATTTATTAAAAGTACTGTTTGGTTGGTAAGAAACTAGTTATTTTTCTCTGGAGATAAAGAACAAAAGATCCTATTACTACTATTTTCCTTCTGACTTCAGGACAAACAATTGTCTTGTGACCTTAGCCATATTTTATAAGAACTCAAACTAAATTAAAAAACAATGGCTTCAGAATTTCTATATAGAAAAATAGGATTGATCTGTAAGTCACAGTTCGATGACATGTCTTTAAGTGGTTTTACAAAGCACAATGCTGTTTTATTTAATTAGTGTTTATTTGGGTCATTGAAGGAACGCTGGTAAAGACTGGGTGTGGGGGGTGGGCAGCTAATGCCCTCTCATGCCACTGCATTTGGGGAATGTGAATGTAGTCATACACCAAAATTTTTCTTTGATGTTCATCTAGCAGTTAAGAAAATGATTGCTTTGTGTAAAATAAGCCAGCTGTTATGTAGAGGGGTCACATTAGTCAATTAGTTTTAGTTGCATTGAAAGAGTTTCTGATGCCTTTTTGAATGATGTAAGAGGTTTGGGCTTATTTGTTTCTTGTTTGTATTTTGATACAATAGTCTGTTCCTTAGAGCTTTTATTCAGGTCTCCTAGAAGATGAAGGAGTTAAATGATGACTCATTGAATCTGACAAATTTAAGAATATTTCAATAGTACCCAGTTACAATCTCTTATAAGAATAATGAGAATTTCTTTCCACACATGGAACATCATCAACTTTCCAAACAAAATAAACCCTTTGCAGGGTTTGTCTGCTCTCAGCCACCAAAGCTTTTTTACCGTTCCGGTCGTATGTCTGCTCTCAGCCACCACAGCAAGGACCCGTACGAATCTTAACTCTATTCATTCATGCATCAGTTCATAATTTCTCTGAAAGCTCTTAAGTGTCTAAGCGACCTTGTCACGAACCAAAACATTGCCCCGACAAATCGGAGATAAAATAAAGTTACCAAAAGAAGTGTACTGCGAATCTGAAAGTAACGATGAAGAGTTTTATTTTGTCACCTTGAATACTGACTCTGACGTAGAAAGTGATAACGTTTGTAGTGATTGTACTAGTAGTGACGTAGTTCCAAAAAAGAATTAATAAATCTTGTTTATCCTTCATAATCTTGCATGTTATGTATCACTGCTCTTTCAATGGAAATTAATTCCGACCAGTATGACACCCATGTCCAAATTTAATACGACTGCAAAGGGTTAAATATAGGTCACTGGGGTCATTCCTCCACCCAGTGTCCATAGATGCTTACATATCAGATTCTCAACTAAAACAGGTAACAAGAGAAAAACACATCCAACAATGACTTATGAAGCAACAGTGCTTCAAACATGTATTTTCGGGGTCTGAGAATATTTTAAGGGGTCTGTCAAGCTTAAAACACAGGTAATTGAAACAGTAAAGGGAAAAGGGGAATTTAATTTTCTGATTCTGAACACGTTTGGTTGCAGTGAGGAAAAATTACAACTATTGTTCAGTTATTTAGTGTGTTATTGCAACATTATATAACACAGAACATTTATTGTTATAGAAAGTGCTTTTCACTTTAAAGGCCAAGTCATAAAAAGTTGTGCAGCGCTTATTATCATTTACCTTTTCCGTAGGTACATTACTTTTCATATGCTTTCATTAGTGCTCTGCTCCCCAGTGTGCAAGTAACTTAATGTCTACTTGCCAAAGCTCAGCTGGGAGAAAAAAGGAGTTGCTCTTGCTTCAGTTCTTTAAGATGGAACAAAGCATTTTGCAGGAGTCGGTGGTTGTAAAATAGCCAGACAGAGGAGCCTATAAAGTGTGGCCAGCAAGCATAGCATTGCTGTCCCTGATCTTCAAGACTCAGTAGGCTTCCGGCAATTAATAGATATTATTCGAACTTTATGTGATCTTAATTTTGCATAGTGCCCTAACAATGACTACTCTAAAATGCTTGGTTAATCTTTTTATACAAAGCTTGATAATTCATTTTAGTACAAGGTGAGTTTATTGTTGTTGGGAGAAGAAAAAATTATTTGAGTTAGCTATCTTGAATTATTTGGCTAAAATTTGAAGATTTAATAAATCTATCTTTTTCTGCTCACTGAAGTGTCTGTCATTTCAGATGATCTGATGTCTGTTTCTTACAGCATTTGGGGCAATAAATTAATGTCACTAATAAGTAGGAACTATATGCTTTCAAATATCAGATTTTGGGAAGAAGCAGTAAAGCTTATTACTTTACTATCTGTATTACTTTGTTAACACTTGGAAACTATAGCATAAAAATTCAAACAGGAAAAAACCTGGATAATAAAATTCAAGTGACCCAATGATTTCCTTGGATTTCCCCGAGTTTATGAAAAGAACAAGTGCAAAAGGTCTCTCAAGTTGCAACATTTCAAGGGAAACCACTGATTGAATGTCAGCAAAGTGGCTGTGTTTAATATTGTTGTAGCTATAGGTGCCAAAGACTCAAATTTCTCTAGTATATTTGTTTTTGTTTCCCTGTTAACTCTGGGCTTCACTAAGTACTACTCCATAGAGAGTCTTGTCATTGCAGATCTTTCAGGTGAAATCCCCTTTTCTGTACTGGAGCTGGGGTGGTGTGGTGGTAGGGTATTTGGGGGAGGGAGAAGTATTTTATAATCTTATGACTAAATCTCATTTCTTTTACTGAGCCTATGTCCCTGGGTAGTGACCTTCACAAGTATTTCTTAGTTCTTTCCACCCCTGAAACAAGTCAGGAAGACAAGAGTGCCGGGGTCCGACCCCAGCGGGTCCAGGGGTCCCCAAAGGTGTGGACGGAGTCGGCGAAGAAGGAATGACACGGAGACAACATTCAGTTGATCAGAAGCCTTGCCAGGATCTGTAGCCACAATCTCCAGCCAAGTTCTGGAGAACAATTCTCTTGCTAGGTTCTCCAGACAGGTTCTGTAGCCATGTTCTCTCGCTAGGTTCTCCAGCCAGGTTCGGTTTAGGTTC
>NW_006294654.1:2926503-2933408 GCF_000327345.1 Myotis davidii | reverse complement strand
TACCCGCCTGGCACTTAGTGAAGGGGTTTTATTCCCTCCCTAACTTCAGGGGAAAATCCCTACCTGGGGAAACAACCTTTCTCGGAGAGGTGACCTTGGTTAAAACACAGCGCCAAGAAGGTGATCAAACATATTAAGAACAGTATGCCATATATGCCAGGTCCCTTGAAAGGATGGACCGGCTCCCAGCACAAGAGAAGACTAGTGAGGATTGCAGTTGGGAGAAATGCCACCTGTAGCATATG
The DNA here is from genome assembly GCF_000327345.1 of Myotis davidii. Taxonomy (NCBI): domain Eukaryota; kingdom Metazoa; phylum Chordata; class Mammalia; order Chiroptera; family Vespertilionidae; genus Myotis; species Myotis davidii. Next base: position 2,933,163 of record NW_006294654.1, on the reverse strand, counting down.
GCACAAGATTCTGATAATGTCTTTTCCCCTGGAAAAAAGGCATTTGTTAAGGAAAATTCTCTGTGTGTATTTCACAAATAGTACTCTTCCCCAACTCCTGGCCAAGACAAGAGTGGATCTTGTTGACTTTTCATCATGAAAACTGGGTGGAGTTCCTGAAGGTAAAATCCATGAAATGGTGGGTGTCCTCTTAAGACTGGTGTTTTTAGAAATTTCTCACTCACATAAGATAAGCAAAGTCATTCAATTAACCCCCAGTTTTGTGATATAAATAAATGCTTATTGAGGTTTGAGATGGTTGGCTGTGTAGCATTATAAGGTGGCAAAAGATTCCTGATGTAGATGACAAAACTTTTGGAATGGCTTTTTCAGTTAGTGTAGAATAAATAAATGGTGAAATGCCACCTGGTAATCTTAAAAGTCAATGTAAACCAACACTCTCCAGAAATTGAGACATACTCACAAAGTCATTGAAGGACTGTTTTACAACAGTTCTTTCTACCAAATAATCAAAATATTGGCTTTTAAAAAGTATCAAAGGTCTTTTGTCTATATTTCCTATTAGCATCAATTTATGATCTTCCAATACTTTCTGTTTCACTGCTATGTAATTCTTCTCATCTGCCAGTCTTACCCTGCTTCTGACAGTCGCCTTCTCTCTTCTGGCTCTCTTGCCTCTGTTTAACCTGTCGTAGCCTTTTGTTTCCCCACCTGTGCTTCATGAAAAAGAAAGATAACTTGGCATACCTGCCAAAGATTCGTGACAGTAATATATGAGCAGGGTGCTCCCCTGATGTCTTAGAATAAAACAGTATCCTCAAGAAGTCAAACCCTCTGTCATTTGGTTTCCAGGGATACAAAACATATCTAAAAATGCAGAGCTAAATGCATTTTAAAGGAAGAAATTCTTTTAAAAATGGAAGTGCAGAGAACCAGAGGAAAGAACATGGGCTTTGAAGTCAGACACTTCCGCAATTGAGTCCTGACAGCCTTTTACCTCCACAACTTACTTAAGTGCTTGAGCATCCTTTTAATCTTTTGAAAAATATGAGGATTATATGAGATAGAATAACTAAACTTCCATCATGTTTCTTCTCCCTCATCAACAACTAAGATTTCTTTCACCTCCTAAATATTCTACAAATCCTTTAGCAATTCTGCTCTGTCTCAGACCCTGCAAACTAGTGTCAGATCCTGAGCAAAAGTCCTATGGTAACTAGAATCCAACTGCCCAAAAAAGAAAATAGAAATCTATGAAATTTAAAATTTTTTATTTGTACAAATTTTCAAATTGGAATCATTTATCCTTCTTACATTAATAAAAAGAATGCTTCCACAGTTCATTAATAAAACACTATTTTAAATTGTTCAGAACAAATCTGAAAGGTTACTTTCTAGAGCAATTGTGAAAACATTGTTAGATACAATTTATAGAATATAATCAATTTGACTTATGAATCTATGGAATGATGACCATTTCCTCATATAATAGGTATTTGACAAAGTAAAAATCCACATCTTGGTTGTCTGATAATAGTTTTCTCAGCTGTTGATTTCACTAAATTATCATTCATTTAAATATATTTTCAACTTACTCAAATCCCCAAATTTGTGCCACATCCACCTTCATAAGCATTGAATTGATTAGATGATGAAATGGGCATTTCTTCTTTTTGATCAACAGGGTAAATTCCTTGTTCTTAACACTATTCTATAATAGAATAACTGCAAAAAGGAACAAAATCTTGACAAATGAGGTACCAAGCACTTATTCCATGGCTAACAGATAAAAGAAGTTACACTTATTAAATGCTTCAAGTGTGCTAAGTACTTTGTGCACATTATCTTATTTAATTCTAATGTAAACACTTCAGGATAAATATTTTTAGCCCCATCTTATAAGAAGATATTGATGCTAAGAGAGTAAGTAGCTTTCTCAAGTTAAAATGGCTGTTTTAATATGTATTTGGATGCAATATTGTTAAACTAACAACAAAATATCAACCATTACCCAGACTCCCTTTTGAAACTACATCCCCACAAATTTCCCTCTTCCTCAGTAGAGTGGGATTTGTCTACTAGTATATTCAAGCCAATCCCAAAATACTGTCAATTTTTTCTTGTACTTTCCCCACTCAGGATTCAGCTATCACCTTGCCCTATTCTTCTGCTTTTCAAAAGAATTGCTTATACTGTTCTTGAAGGATTTTAGAGAAGGATGTTTCATGTTAATGTCCAGGTGAAGAGTGAAGATGGGGAGAACTTAAAAAAGGTAGGGATTCTTTTCAATTTTTTAAAGTCATAATAAAAATGTGAAGATAAAAATCAAATGTTGGGTTGGAATAATTCAATGAAAACTAATTTGGATTGCCATCATGAGGCATGTTTTTTTATGCAACATCATTAGCTCTGTTGGCCATAATGATCAGGAAAACTTACAATAATAATCAAGGAATCATTTTCAAGTATAGTTTTAGTACATAGATGCTATTGAAAAATGAAGAGTGGTTTACCGCAGCTAATCTTGTGTGATATATCAGGAAAGAAAAGAATTTTAAGGAATCAGACTAGTTTTTTTTATGGGATTAATCTTAAATACCATAAAATATGATTGCCATTTTTCATGTCTATAGGTAGCAAAGAAAAAAAATGGCATAAAAAACACTAATTTCATTGGTTGCATGATGCTATTTTTGTTTTCCTTGGCATGACAGAAAACTAAACAGAGCACATTGTGTTTTCAGTGATGTTAACTTTTTGCTCTTATCCAAGAGTGGTGATCCAAGTTGGAAGCTGCCATCAGAATATAATTTCTTCTGAATGATGATAAACTAGAGGTTGGTGCTATAATACAATTTTCAGGATTCCCAAACCTGAAGAATTCCTCACTTGTCCAAACCATTTTATCTAGAGAAACCTGGGAAAGAACTATTCTTATATAAAAATAAAACAAAACTTCATTTTTCTTCTGTAACATTCCTGTATTGAATATACTTACCACTTTATTCTCAAACATGGCCTGAATCTCAACTCTCTAATTCTCTGAAAGTTGAACTGAAGTTTTTTATATATATATAGTTGTTGACTACTTTGGAATATATAGCTGTTATTGATTCAGAGAGGAAGGGAGAGGAGAGATAGAAATATCAATGTGAGAGAGAATCATTGATTGGCTGCCTCCTGTAATATCCCACTGGGGATCGAGCCTGCAACCCCAGTATGTGCTCTGACCAAGAATTAAACCAAAACCTGGTTCATAGGTCGATGCTTAACCATTGAGCCATGCTAAATGGTTAAACGTCGGAGAACTAAAGTTATATTTTGCAGCACTTGTCTTGATGTTACATCCCTGCTTGACTTCTTTCTATTCATTACCCATTATATTTCCCTACCAGTTTTTCCAAGGAACGTTTCCAAATAAATATGGTCACATGAATCTTCATTTCAGAGTCTGCTTTTGTAGAACCCAAACTGAGATAAACATACCATAAAGTTGGGAAAACGTTTGATCATCAGGACAATCTAATTAGACTTTATTGAGCATCTATTCAGTGCTGGCGCTGTCAAGACATATTACTACATAGTTAATGTTCTCTATATTGAAATTTTTCTGGGGCTAATATTTATGTATCTATCATTCACTCATTTCAAGTTTAGGTTATAAAATTGTATACGACTTAGTACCCCAAATAACTTTTCAAACTATCTAAAGTAGTCATAGCCTTTTATAGGTGCTTCAAGAGAAACTAAACAGTGTAGCCATAATTGCTTAACTGGCTAGAAGTAAAAGAGAATGAGAATGAGAAACTTATTCAGGACTTTTTCTAGCCAGTACCCAGTGGTATCTTCCTACCATAATATGGATTTTTTTTCTCTTTATCTGCCTTCAGTAGAGACAAAAAGCAGCTGTTTGCCATCCCTCCTATTTGGATAAAGAGTGCAAGAATGTATTATTGTAGAAATCATCTCCTTCCCTCCAGTCTAGTGGGTGATGATTCCACTTAAGGGAAGGAGCAACAGAAGGGAAATTTTCAATGCTGCTGGCCTGCTTGCATGTAGTCTGTGGATAATAGAGCTCTTTGATGTCTGGTACATTCAAACCCATGAAACTCAGCTTCCCAGTCAACAGAAAAACTATTTTACACTACTTTTGATGTGATGAAATAACTTAACTAGACATGGTTAATCACATAGCTGGTGATTATGCCGTGCAAGGAAAAGCCATTAACGTAAGCCAAGTGCCTCTAAAAAGAACAAAGGAAAACTCCCCAGCAGGCATAACACAGCTGACTCAGGGCTCTGGCATGACTTGGTTTTTTACCATCCAGATTCACTCTCACTATTTTTATAACATGAAACATAAACATCACTGCATCCATGAGAATTCTGCATACCTGCCTAACTTGCTTATTGCTTATTCTGTAAGACAGTCATAATTTGTCTTTACTCTGTTCGAGACATATCTGGCTTTGATCACAACCCCAGGCTAAACACCGATAGATTCTGGGACTACAGCAGAGAAAGCTCTTTTGTAAAAGTTTAATCCCGCTTAGGTCATCTGTTTATTGCTTCATCCAAAACATCTAGGTTTTTAGATGATTTGACCAGTATCACAAATGCAAATCCTATAAATCAGAGTACCTACAGGTTAGCAGCCTCAGAGGAAAATGTGCTCTGGGATCAGAGCACTGACAAGTTGGTTTATTAGTTCAGCTGGTTTCAAAGACCAGCCAAGGTCCTGTTTTCAACTACATTGTTTATTTATATCAGTGGATGCTCAACTATTTCATAAAAATAAGCAAACTTGGACTAGAGTCTATGTAGAGGAAATACAAATTTTTGCAAGTCTAATTGAACTAAAAGCTAATGAAATATGATATTTAACCCACATTTAAACAGTTATAAAAGCTTGGCAACTACATGAATTGGTGGCCTTGATATTAAGCTATTAATTATAATATATGGTTACATTTTCATTTAACCATAAGCTAAATAAAACAATGAACTATCTTTAAATAATCCAAGAAGCATGTGGTGAGCTCTGTCTAATGATGCTTGAACATAGAGGACACCGTTGTATAGAAACCATTCAAGGACCAATATAGACCTGCAAAGGTATAATTTTACATGGAAGTCAACATAATTGTAGAGAACATTAACCAGCACTGTTAAAAGAATCTAGGCTTTGTGCTTAGATGATTGATCTTTATAAGAAAGATTGTGATTAATCACTAAAAAACTTACTCAACATGAAAAATGTTGTATTTTCAAATAGTGGATAAATTTGTTAGCTGTATTTAAAAAGAAAATACAAACTGTTAGGCTAAATACTTTCCAGTGCTTGATATGACAGAAGGCATCTTAAGAAGCAAGTTACTCTCAGTAAACACCACTTCAAGCTGGTACGGGTGTGCCTGTATCACCTAAAAGGTATTCTTACAGGGATATGTAGTCCCATTACCTTGTTGACTGCTTTGGAATATACAGCTCTTAACTAGGACATGCCACTTGGCTACAGATCCCTTGGTAATTCATTTCTCTTGGACATTCTGAGTCATTTGCCATCTGTGTTCCTGGAGGCTATGTTATTAACAAGCCCTATCTCCTTTCCTTGTTGAGATCCATTATCTTGCTACCACCTAAATCTCTGGTCCATAAATCCCCTAAATAAATTCTTTGTTTAATTCTGGAATTGTCAGCCTCTTTCTTTAGTCTCTCGGCCCTATTCCCCTTTGATTCTAATACCTGTCGGGAAATTTTTCCTACACCTACAGAGTCTGTATGGCTAATGTTAATAAGATAGTTCCAGATAGTGGTAAGAATTCTGAAGAACATAATAAAAGATGGCATGACTGACTTGGAGAGAAAAGCACTACTTTAGTTTGAGTAGTCAGGGATACTCTTAAGACATGCTGTTTTAGACGAGAGCTTCTGTGGAAGAAAAACGTTGCAAAGAAGTGGTGTGAAGGAGGAGAGAATGCTAGACAACACGAAATCAAAGTTAAACCAAATGCCTTAGGCAGGATAGAATTTGGTGTGACAGAACAGAAAGTCAGCATGATAGATAATGGTGAATAAAGGAAAGCAGATCAGAGAAACTAGAAGAAACCAGATACATGGTATTTAGACCAGGGAAAACATAGTTGTTTTTTACATATAGAATTCAAGGTAATCCTATATAATAAAAGCCTAATATGAAAACTGTTCGACCAGGAGTTCGACCGCTTGCTATGACGTGCACTGACCACCAGGGGGCAGTGCGGAACATGGCGGGTGTTGGCAACCAGTGGCGGCAGGGGGCCGGCCCTGATCAATCACCCCATAGGTGGGATGTTAGAGCAGGTGAGGGGGCAGCACCAGGCCACAGCGGTGTGCCAGGTAGGGCTGCAGGGCTGTGAGGCTGGGGGCATGAGCTGGGGCCTGATCCCTGCAGGTCACCACAAGGGACCCCCCATCTGTGCACAAATTCGTGCACCGGGGCTCTAGTCCTATCTAATAATAGACAAACATGGCAATTAACTGTACTTCCGACACGCTTTCCATTGGCTAATCAGGGCGATATGCAAATTAACTGCTAACCAAGATGGTGGCCGGAAGCCAGGCAGCTGAAGCGAACAGGAGGCTTGCTTGCTCCAGTGATGGAGGAAGCCAAGGTTTCCT
>NW_006294654.1:2917730-2925899 GCF_000327345.1 Myotis davidii | reverse complement strand
CGCCCCCCTCCCCCCCCCCCCCCCCGAGTGCACAAATTTTTGTGCACCGGGCCTCTAGTTAATAATAAGGACGCTTGGCTATATTGTCTTCTGTAACAAAAAATACACATAGGCTTGGGGCAAAATGGCATAATTGAACCACGATCTTTAAGGACAGCTACATGTTAATCCAATTTCTCATTTCACCAGCCCAACACCTTGGGCCAATCACTAAACTGTCTGTGGCTCAGTTTTCTAATCTATAAACACAGAAATGACAATAGTGCCTGCCAGAGCACCCCTAAGGAGCAATGGGACAATCCCTGTGAAAAAGTGCCTGTAATGGAGTAGACATTTTTGATTTTCCCCTTGTCAAAATCAGTGCTTCTATTTGCTAATTTAAACAAATAAAAATTTAAAAGTTATTTTTTTCCACAAATATATTTTTGTTGATTTCAGAAAGGAAGGGAGAGGAAGAGAGACACAGAAACATCAATGACTGAGAGAGAATCATTGATCGGCTGCCTCCTGCATGTTCCCGATGGGGATCAAGCCTGCAACCTGGGCATGTGCCCTGACAAGGAATCAAACCTTGACTTCCTGGTTGATAGGTCGATGCTCAACTACAAAGCCACACTGGCTGGGCTAGAAGTTACTTCTTAATTTTTGGACATTATAATAGGATATTCTGGATAAGATTCCTTTTTTTGTTGTGGTTTTTTTTGTTTTGTTTTGTTTTGTTTTGTTTAGATCTCTGATTCTTTTATTTCCTTTTCCCCCCTCACATAATTGTCTTTCTGCTTTCCCTTCTTGATGTTTCATGTCCTCTCTTTCATACTGGTCAATCTTATACCAGTCATGCTATCACGCTCCTTCCCCTCCTTTATCAGTGGTACTTCTTTTTCCTCCTGTTGCCCTTTCTCTTGCCCGCTCGTCACTGCTCTCTTTCTTCTCTTTGGCTCAGCTTCAGCACTTCTTTGCACTGTGACCCTACAGACCAGAGTGTGCTTAGTTGCATGCTCCTCTTTCGAACCAATCCCAGAACTCTTTGATCTTACAGAGGCCTGACCAACCATGGCATTTCTTTGAACTTGATGTCTTTGGCTTTTCTCAATAGCTCTTCCTAACTTCTGTCTGTAATTTTGCATTCTCCAGAATTCCATTTGCTGAAAGGTGCCAGTTGTATAGGTGCCAAATATTTGGGGTTTTGTTATGTGATCAGAAATGTGGATGTTTTCAATCAGGGAAATTTAGCAGTGCTCTAGTGCTTAAATGAGTCTTAATAAATGCAGATCTAAGGCTTAAATGGGAAAAAAAAAGTTCCATATGAAAAAAGTTAACGAGAAACAATGGCAAATATGAAATGCATGCTTGCATTCTATTGCTTCTTATCAGAACAACATAAATGATGATCTTAGCCCTGCAAAAATTCCACTGCCACCCCTTTCCTCAAATTGTACAACAGCCTAAAAATGTTATATAAATCCATCTTTACCAGTTTCGTGTGTTTATTTAAACAGGATTATAATTACGATGGAGAAGTGGTAGTATAAAGGAGATTAGAAGTTTATAGCATGCAAAAACATTTTTAATAATAGAACAGCACTAAAAAGGGATATTGAATTAGTCATATGGACTCAGAAAGGTGAGTCACAGACTTGCCTGTTTCATACATTGGTTAAGGTTCGTTTTTACTTGCAAACTAGAAATAATGTATCTTGATTATTATTAATTCTCTAAATTATATTTTTAAAATGAACTAAAGATTGCATCTAGAGAAGATAAAAAAAAGTCTGACTCACACCTTAAACAACCACAATATGATCACCTGTGAGTCTGCATTGTTACCACACTGAGTGTAGAAGTAAAAACCAGTGCATTGATCTTTTGTGAAATGTAGCTGGAGGCTCACTGGTTTAACTTCCCTTAATAAATAAAAAGTGAATGGAAGCAAATTTCATTTTTAGTGTCTGTGACAAATTTTTCTGGGAGTTCATTTAGGAAGGAAGTAAAGAAGGAAGGAGAGAAAGAAGAAAGAGAGAAAGAAGACAGGCAAGGCAAGAAAAGACTGTCTCTCCCTTCCTTTGACAATTAAAGATACTCTAATAAGTAAATATTACTTATTAAGTAGTGCTATTAAGAGTACTTCTTGTAATATTTTTACATGTATATATCTCCAAAATTTAAAATTTAGGAATAGTTTTTAAAGAAACACACACAAATTAGTTGATTTGAAGATATGTCTGTGATCTGCCACTGATGAGAAAAGGCAGTGTTATTCAATATCCTAAAATAGATGATGTATAAAATTCCATACCTCTTCAAAACTCAGTTTTATAGTGGAAAACAAAACACATTTGAATGACTGAGATAGTATGTGGATATAGTGAAGTGATAGTATGAAATTCCATTTTTATTATTAGAACCTACCCACTGTTCCAGCCGAAACCGGTTTGGATCAGTGGATAGAGCGTCAGCTTGCGGACTGAAAGGTCCCAGGTTCGATTCCGGTCAAGGGCATGTACCTGGGTTGCGGACACATCCCCAGTGGGAGATGTGCAGGAGGCAGCTGATCGATGTTTCGCTCTCATCAATGTTTCTAACTCTCTATCTCTCTCCCTTCCTCTCTGTAAAAAAATCAATAAAATATATATAAGAACCTACCCACTGTTCTGGATGTTTACAAAAACAATTTGCAATCCACAACTTTTCCTAGAATCTCATTAGAATCCAGATTTCCTACCTGATTGTTCAAACCTTCAATGCCACATCAATGGGAGGATATTAGGTACCAGTTGATTACATAGATTTTCTGATTCATAATACAAGACAGCACATTTCTAAATCGCATTCTCCACTGGAAGATGATTCAGTTGCTTGCCGATAGCTGTTTCATTACACCAGGCTTTACTGCAATATGGCCAAATGATCACTAGCCATTTGCTTAGTATGGGAATGGGGCTGAGGATCTATTTATATATCAAAACACACTTTGGAACAGCCTGGACACATCCTGGAAAAGAATAACATGTATATATAATTCTGGGTGACATGCTCTTAATTTGGATAATCCAATCTGTTCTGTATTCTCCTTGCCACCATAATGTATGAGTTAGGATTGTGTTTATTTGAGAGTAACAAAAAACCTTAGTACAGTGGTTTTAAAATAAGAAAAAGCTTAATTAGGCCATCCAAAAAGAGGATTAGGGGACTATCCAGCTATTTTGGGTTAAATGAAGTCATCAGTGATCCAGACTCTTTCTACCCTATGGCTTTTGTCCTCATGGTTATAGATAAAAATAACTCTAATTTTTTAAAATATGGATTACCTTCTAATATTTGAAGAAATAAAATTACCCAAATTATATTGGAAACCAATGAATGTTTATGAGACAACACAAAATACTGTATTTTTTTCTTGACTGATGATAAAGCTATATTCTAGGAGGGTAGATGAGTAATGAAAGATCTTTGCCTATCATCTTCAACCTGACAGTCAGAGCCCTAGCCTAGAGTCACTTGCTTAGGGAAGAATATTCTGTTAAAAAGATTAGATATTCAGTAATACATAGAAATAAAAATTTTAAGTTGGAAGAGCCTTAGTGATTATCTACCACAGTGATTTCCTGTTTTCTTTATTTTTTTAAATCTCTTTTTAAAAACAAATGTATATATATGTTTTACCCATGTAAAACATTATCCTGAGAGACTGTTGTAGTTGGACATCTCTTCGCCAGTGCCCCAAGTCCACCTCATGCGACCCCCACTTTCCCATGTGGTAGTTGTTACATTATTAGGTGACATTGGGACCCAGTCTTAAATAGTAATTCCACTATTTGATAGAAATAAGGAAATTGAGGCACAAAGATGTTAGCTTCACCAGGAATTCAAAACTCCTTTTCCTGATTCCTAGATGAATGCTCCATCATCTAAATGTCACATTGAAGGTTAGTTCTTAAGGATAGGTGTTAGCACAATGTAATGCTAGGCTAAATGGAAAAGATCTTCATATTACCTGTATTTTGGAATTATTGATGCTACTGTTCTGCTCCATTAATAGGGATAATTGTTATATGACTGTTATGACTGCACTGAGTAATTTTGAAAGCTATTAAATTCAATTGAATGCTAAATGCATTTTGCTACAAGTAATAGGTTTGTTTGGAACTAAAATGAGTTACCAACAGCAAGTTCTGGTATCTTCAGAAATCATAAAACCAAACATGCAATCATTTCATATGCCTATCTCAAGTTGCCTATCTCCATTCACTTCTTTTTAAAAAATATTTTAACTTATTATGATTTTAATAAATAGCTTTATTCTAGGATAGATTAAGTAAAGAGTGTAACTGGAGAACCTGACACTATAGTAGTTGGATGGTCTTTTGTGGGGAGAGGGGTAATGAGATTAAAATTTAATTAATTTTATTCCCAATTATATATGAAAAGCCATCTTATTTGCAAGTGTCACATGCAAATGGCTACTTTCATACCATATTACTCTCATTTCTTTCCATTCAATTAAAATATGAAAGTAAATTTATCTAGGTTGGTGCAATCCTATAATAATTTACGTAAATTTGAAACTTACATACAACATTAAATCCAGTCCTAAAGCAATGTAACTCATTAACTTTTAAAAACTCAGTGGTACACACCTCTTCCAGGTGTTATTAATTCTCCATTTACCCATAATTTTATGGAGTCAAATTTCTTTCATCTGGAAATGTTATTATACTTGAATGATAGTCCAGATGAAAGCAGCCCTGGTGCCTGTAGTTGACTATTTCTTTTCTCCTCCTCTTGGGTTGCCTCCTTTTTTCTGTCTCTATTCATCTGGTCTAACTGACTTTCTCTAGATTTGGAATCTCAGTCCCAGAGCCATCATCCTACTTTCTAGGGGTGACCTGAGGCCCTGGCAATTTTACCAAAAGCATGGAAAAATACTTACTTAGTTTTACAAAAAAGAATGCATTTAAAATCAAGGTGAGGTGTAAATACATGCCAATGCAGAGAAATAAATAGTTGATAAGGTAAAGGTCTCTGTATTTTAATCAAAGTCTGGCCTGAATGCAGATTGACAGATACAGTTCAGGGGACACCTAACTGTATTTCTTTCCATTTGAAACATGTTTTTGTTATTGGCTGTGGGCCAAAGGGCCTTCACGATGGCATAGCTTCTTCAGCTTTCTTAAAAATCTTTTCTTTTTGTGTTTAAAGTCTCTGATCCTATTGTAAAGTCCGATTCCTGGTGGGCTATTCATTCAGTTCCAATTTCTTACGTGGTTATCTGCTTCAAACTGTCAGAAAATATACATAGGAGAAATGATTGATGTGCTCTGAAGGATCGACTGGCTCAGGTTGCCTATCTCCATTCACTTTTCTTTTTAAAAATTATTTTAATTTAACTTTTTATAAATAGCTCTATTGTAGCTACCCATGATTGAACATCTTTCCAAAGATCAGTTCCAGGGGACACATTTGCAGAGGGAGGATTGTGACTGAGTAGCTGGGTTCTGGGAGTACAGGTGGATAACAGGGACACAGAGAGATTCCAATGGGCCCTGAAGGAATACCTAATGTAATGAATATACAGATCCAATGGACCAGATTCTGTGACCACCTAGCAAATGGGACATTTCAGAGGTCAACTCCTTGACATGTGTGCACAAAACAGGGGCTATATAATAGACCTTACAAGCTCAGGAGGGCCATATGGTGGGCCTGACAAGTTCAGTGACCAAAAGTAACCACACAGAATATTCTGATTATAAATTCTGAACAGGGCAGATCATGGCAAGTGGTCACATAACAGGACTATAGCTTCCTTAGAAAGGTCAATCTTTACCTTAAGTGAATCCTGTCCATTGCTTTTTTCAATTTATATATTTTTCAATTATAGTTTACATTCAATAGCTTTAGTTTCAGCTGTACAGCATAGTAGTTAGACAATCATATACTTTACAAAGTGGTCCTCCCATATTTCAAGTACCCATACTGGCGCCATACATAGTTGTTACAATAATATTGACTATACTAGAGGCTCGATGCACGGCATACGTGCACTCGGGAGGAGGGGTCCCTCAGCCCGGTCTGCACCCTCTCGCAGTCTGGGAGCCCTTGGGGGATGTCCAACTGATGGCTTAGACCAGCTCCCCATGGGCATCCTTAGTGTTGCCATGGAGGCAGGAGAGGCTCCCGCCACCACCGCTGTGCTTGCCAGCCATGAGCCAGGCTTCTGACTGAGCAGTGCTCCCCCTGTGGGAGCACCCTGACCACCAGGGGCAGCTCACCACATACTGGTTAACGCCTGACAGAGCAAGAACCTTTCCTTGTGCCTGCCCCCTGGTAGTCAGTGTATATCATAGCGACCGGTCATTCTGTTGTTTGGTCAACTTGCATATTAGCCTTTTATTATATAGGATTCCCTATGCTGCACTTTACATCCACCAATTAGAATGTCTTAATCCCTTCAACTTTTTCACACAGGCCCTCAACCTTCTTCCTTAATTTTCATTTTGATAATTTTCATTTTGAAAATTTTCATTTTTCATTTCATTTCATTTTCAATTTTCCTCTTTTCCTTCAGGAGAAGGATTTTCAAGAATAATATTATTAAGACTTTATATATTAGTAAGATTTACCACATATTCATGTCTTTATCCCTGGACTTGGAGTCTGGGACAAGAAGAATTGTCGCACTGAGACTTGGAGATGATAAAAAAGCCACTCCCATTAATAGAAAAGAAAATATTTTGTTATTCTATCTTCTTCTCTCCAAAACCACTGTCCTTCTCTTAATGATACTATTTTCAGACAAAAAGAGCTCAATTTCCTGGAAATAACCATAAATTAAAAATACTGGAGAAAAAAGAATGTGCCATTGAATTTGCTGCTGATGAGGTGTATTTCTTTAGGACTATAAATTACTTGGATACAAATTTCAAATTTGTAAAGATTATCAGAAAACTAGAGTTCCTATGTAGATTGAACTACATTCTTATTTTAATTTGAATATTTTTGATAGAATTCACATGCAATCTTTTAATAAGAGTATTGCAGCAGCTTCCAAACTGTCTAGCTCCTAGTTTCTCCCAACTCCAAACCATTATCTATAGTAACCTGAATGATCTTGTGAAAACAAGACTCTCAGCAGTTGCTTCACCTACTTAAGTCATTGGATGTGTGTGTGTGTGTGTGTGTGTGTGTGTGTGTATTATTTGATTTGAGAGAAGGGAGAGGGAGAAAGAGATGATGATGAGAATTGCTGATTAGCTGCCTCTTGCGTGCCCCCTACTGGGGATCGAGCCCACAAGCAAGGCATGTACACTGACCAGAAAACAAACTGTGATCTCCTGGTTCATAGGTTGACACTCAACTACTGAGCCACCTCGGTCAGGCCACTGAATGATTCTTAACTCAAGGACATATCTGGCCCTATCTTGTCCTTCCTTGTGTTTTGCATTTTAGGGATTGATGGTCTTTTATTTCCTCAACTAGAGGCCCTGTGCATAAAATTCATGCATTCAGGGGGTTGGGGTCGCCCTCAGCTTGGCCAGCACCCTTTTGCAGTCCTGGAGCCCTTGGGGGCATCCTCCCACTCCACATGGGCCTAAGCCATCAGTCAGACATCCTTAGCACTGCTGTGGAGGCGGAACAGGCTCCCGCCACTGCTGCCAGCCATGAGCTAGGCTTCTGGCTGAGCAGCGCTCCCTCCTGTGGGAACGCACTGACCAACAAGGGCAACTCCTGCATTGAGCATCTTCCCCCTGGTAGTCAGTGTGCTTCATAGCAACCAGTAATTCCGCCATTCAGTTGATTTGCATATTAGCCTTTTATTACATAGGATTACACCATTCTACTCATCCCCATGGACACTTTTCTCTTCCTAGAATGATTTTGCCTATCATCTCTTCCAAATAATCCTCCAACCCCCACATAATTAAATCCTCATCCTGCTCATAAGTAATCGTCTCCCATCCTGTCTGCCCACCTGGGTCTGTGTAAGTGAAGCCCTGGCCCCACTCAGTTCTTCTGAGGTGCTACTGAGCAACTTTGTCCCTGTGAAGGTGACTGGCACTGGCATGCTGAGCTCCAAATTCAAACCACAGTTTCCAGCGGCTGAGCGGGGGTGATGTTGGGGGTGGGGGGGCAATCTTTAAAGATTAATATATGCCTGTATTCCTGATA
>NW_006294654.1:2909926-2917182 GCF_000327345.1 Myotis davidii | reverse complement strand
TGCCAAGAACCTACAACCAAGATTACTTTATCCAGCAAAGCTATCATTCAGAAGTGAAGGTCAGATAAAGAGCTTCACAGATAAGGAAAAGCTAAAGGAGTTCATCACCACCAAACCAGGATTATATGAAATGCTGAAAGGTATCCTATAAGAAGAGGAAGAGGAAGAAAAAGGTAAAGATACAAATTATGAACAACAAATACGCATCTATCAACAAGTGAATCTAAGAATCAAGTGAATAAATAATCTGATGAACAGAATGTACTGGTGATTATAA
This sequence comes from Myotis davidii, assembly GCF_000327345.1. Classification (NCBI taxonomy): domain Eukaryota; kingdom Metazoa; phylum Chordata; class Mammalia; order Chiroptera; family Vespertilionidae; genus Myotis; species Myotis davidii. Next base: position 2,916,905 of record NW_006294654.1, on the reverse strand, counting down.
TAGAATCAGGGACATAGAAAGGGAATGGACTGACTATTCTTGTGGGGGAAAGGGGTGTGGGAGATGCGGGAAGATACTGGACAAAAATCGTGCACCTATGGATGAGGACAGTGGGTGGGGAGTGAGGGCAGGGGTGGGGTGGGAACTGGGAGGAGGGGAATTATGGGGGGAAAAAAGAGGAACAAATGTAATAATCTGAACAATAAAGATTTAATTAAAAAAATAAAATAAAATAAAGCTAGCAGGCCGATAACTTTAAAAAAAAAAAAAGAAATTAGATGTAATATTTATTGAAAATGAGGACATTTTCTATGTGATTTTCCTTAAAAAAAATCCAGATGGATTTGGAATTGGAATTATAGATAATGCCACATAAGCATTCCTAATGTTGTGAATGCCACTGGGATGAAGTGTCCCTCCCCAACCCCTTGGATGGTCAATTATGACTTAAATCCTCTTGAAAGCTCCCTCAAGACTCTATCCTTACCTTATATCAATTGTTCAATTAAAAATGAGGTTTCAAATGTCTCCAAAGTCTGCATATTGAAGTGGTAAGTGCAAAAATATTTGAGAGAGGAGAAGGACCAGATCATTTGGACTTTCATTAAACTACACATAATTAACACAGAACAGATGCTTCCCAATTTATTGTGCTGGCTTCAGACCCAGGAAAATTTGTACTGATTTTCTTGGGGAGAACTTAGCAGAGGTAAAAAATTAGTAAAACCAATATATATTCTATAATAATTTATAAAAATCACTATTATCTTAAAATATATATATGACTCTGTGCATATCATAGAATTAAGTGCTACATAAGGTTATTATTCCATAAAGTTATTTAAACACTTCCATCTAAGTGTTTAAGATTAAAACACAATTTTGATAAAGACATGAAAAATGGACAAGTACTAAGTTATGTATGGAGCAAAATATATCTATTTATAAAGAACACAACTTTATAAATTTTATATATGTATATACTCTTATATACATATATAGGGAAAATACTATAGGGCATTCACAAAATACTAGTATAAGAATATAACTTCAACACATAGAATATATCACCCCAAAACAATACCATCTGCTAGAATAAAAATCCAAGGCTTTGTCTAAATAACAATTCCAAAGACAATAAAGGTTTTTAAAGAGCAATCTATATAAGCCTAATATGCAAATTGTCCCCACAGGAGTTCAACAAGTAGACTGATCGCTCGTTATGATGTATGCTGACCACCAGGGAGTGGCATAGAATGAAGGAAGGCCCCAGCCAGCAGCTGGAAGGCCCTGATTGGCCCTGATTGCTGGCCAGGCCTAGGGATTCTACCTGTGCACTAATTTCATGCACCAGGCCTCTAGTACAGTTATAACTATGTAGTCATTACATTGCCAAATATATTGTTTCTAGTTTTAAAAAGTTAAATAGATTCATCTTTTCTATTTTTTTGAAATTATGATTTTTATATACTTGTGTATTTATAAATGCCCAGTTGTATTAATTACTTTTATAATAAGGATATAAACATTTGTTATTTTTAAACCAATTATAGTTTTATTTCTTGGGCTAACATGTGGTCACTAGAGATGATACAAATATTTTCCATATACTAGTAAAGAAAGCAGAAAAATGATAAGAATGGAAATTTAATTGCAAAGGGAGATAAAAGATGTATAATCTATCCATCTACAAGCACATACACACAAGCACACATACAAACTCATCTAATGTATGCCAACATATTCATAGTAGATACATCAAAATGGTAAAAATCCAGGCTTATTTTGATTATCTATATTTTGAAAATTTTCTACAATTCAGCTCTGACATATCACTTAAGATCTACAATGTTAGATTCTCTGATTCAATTTTCAGTTGTGCCATTCACTAGATGTCTTACGTTGTGTAAGTTACATTTGGGTGCAGGCCCAAATGGAGAAAAAGACATAGTAGATGACTTTTCAGAAGGAACTGATGTTTAGGTTGAGACCTGAAGATTTACCTGAAATTAAATAAGCAAAGAAAGAGGGGTAAAGATAAAGAAAACAACATGTGAATATGGCTGGAATAAGACAGAATATGGTGTTTTCTGGAAATTGAAATATAACTAAAGGAAAATGTGAAAAAAAAACAGCTGAGGAAGTTAAGCAGGGGTTGGACACAACAGCCAACCTCCACTAGAAAGGCTAGCTCCATATTACAGTACATATGAGCTGCCTTCTGAAAATATCCACTAAATATAAGCTCAGAATAAAAAAAAATCATAAATGGCGAAAAGAATGCAGTATAGAAAGGTTTAGAAACAATGAAGCATATTGTTACTTATTGCATATATCTACGTCAGTCAGGGTTCTAGCAGGGAATAGAATTCACTCCAGATTCTACAAATTAATATGCTTAAATAGTATCTACTTATAGATGTGTGTTAGGGTTAAGTGAACAAAAGCACCCATGATAAAGTCCTCAATTGACTAATCTTTGAAGTCACCAAGGGAGGAAATCGATAATCAGTGATGGTGAGAATTCTAACTCTGGACAAGAGGCCATGTAGAAGATACTGTTGTAATGGACTGGATAGATAAAGCCATCTGCTGACACATCAAAGCAGGGAGAGCATAGGAAGGAAATATCCTGACCTCTGTCTTTCCCCAGCTCTTTGATCTCCTGCTAGGATGTCTCAGTGTCTGAACCCAAGAAGCCAGCTAGCAAGGTAGCCTGGGTGATACAATCTCCAGAGGACAGCATCGTGGGGGCCAGGCCCGAGAGGAATGGAGGAACATGGGGTGGATGTGGGGGCGATAAGAGAATAACCAGCACACATATATAGCAAATTAATTTTTTAATAGCTAACTTCATAAATCAGCTTTAGAAAGACATTACTACTCTAGCTAGTTTGGTTTAGTGGTTAGAGTGTCAGCCCATGGACTGAAGGGTGGAGGATTCGATTCTGGTGCCGGTTTGGGTACGTGTGGGAAGCAACCAGTCAATGTGTCTCTCACATGGATGTTTCTCTCTCTCACTCCCTCTCCCCCTCCTCCTTCCCTTCCACTCTCTCTCTAAAGATCAATGGAAAAAATCCTCAGGTAAGGATTTGAAAAAAAAAGAAGAAAGAAAGACATTACCTTTGGAGAACTAGGGAAAAGACTGGCTTGTTGAGCAAGGAAAAAACATTCAGCCCCACAGATGGATGGTCACATGGAGGGAGAAGAGAAGGAATACTGATCATTTTGCTCATTGAAAAGGAGTGAGATGAGAATGTGTTATGATGCAGCTTTCCGTGACTAAATTTATTGTTTCTTAAGAAAAATTGGGAGGAAATATGGCAAAATGGTAACATTTGTTAAATCTGGTGGTAACAAGAATTCATTCTTGTTTTTTGTACTTTTTGTACTTTCTTTTATGAATAAAGTAGCCTATAATTTCTTTTTAAAAGAAAACATTCTGCTAGTTTAGCATGCTTGAACTCTCTCTAGACTAGGGATTCCAAATTTTAATGGATCACAGATTCCTTTGAGAAATTGAAGAAAGGTACAGTTTTTTCTTTGCAACACCTCATCTCAACCCAATAAAAAGTCACACACTGTTGAATACATAAATTCACAAATGTTGATATAATTTCAGAGAGCTCATTGACCAACCTATTTCTGAACAACCTTTGGGTCCATGAACTTCAGAAACAGTGGGTAAGCCCCAGTAGACAACATATACCTTTAAAACAAGGCTAAATAAAGATCTTCAGTGTGTTATATAATGTGTAACAAGAGAATTGACTGAAAGATCTCAAATATACCTGGTAATATAAAAAGCATGATTTCACTCTGTCCATTTGTATGAGAAATGGCAAAAATTTCTAACATCTAATGTAAGTAATCTAAAAAGAAACTATGTTTTCACCACTAAGTATGATGTTAGCTACATGTCAGTTTGTAGATGTCGTTAGCAGGTTAAGAGAGTTCCGTCTGTTCCTAGTGTATTGGTTTCTTTATGAATGGATGTGGAATTCTGACATATTTTTTTCTTCTGCATCTACCTAGGTGGTCACATGATTTTTTTCCTTTAGAGAGTTAACGTGATGAATTACATTGGTTTTGAATGTTGAATTTCTCTTGAATTTATGGAATGAACCTCATTTGATCATGACATTATTTTATATTTCACTGAAATAGACTTGATAATAGTTTGTTAATAATGTGTTGATATTCATGAGAGAGATTAATTTATAGTTTTCATGCAATTTCTTTTTCTGGTTTTGATATGAATGAAATACTAGTCTCAGAAATAAATTTGGAAGCACTCTCTTGTCTTCTATTTTTGGGTACTCTATAGTATTCATTCTTCCTTAAATGTTTGACACATTTCACAAGTAAAACCATCAGGGCCAGAAGTTTTATTATTTTTTTAAATTCTCACCTGAGGATATACTTCCACTGATTCAAGAGAGAGAGGGGAAGGGAGAGGAGAGGGAGAAACATCTAAGCAACAGAGAACGACTGATTGCCTCCTGCACATGCCCTGACCAAGGATCAAACCCGCACCCTGAGTATATGCCCTGACCAGGCTGAACCACGACCCCTTGGTACATAGGATGATACTCCAGTCAAATCAGCCACACCAGCCAGGGCCAGAATTTTTACTTCTTTCTGAGGTTTTCAAATACAAACTCAACTCCTGAAGTAGATATAGGTCTACTCAGGTTAGATACTTTTTCTTGAATGGGTTTTTAAAGTTTGTGTTTCAAGAACTCATTTCATTTTACCTAAGTTGTCAAATTTATGGGCATAAGATTATTCATTGTATTCTTTCTATCATTTTAGTGTTGATGTCTGCAGGGATACCCCTCTTTCATTCCTGACATTGCTAACTGTGTCTTCATGCTATTTTCTTTATGGTCAGTCTCACTAAATTATCTAATAAGGTTTTTCTTTGTTTGTTTTTTTGTTTTTATTTTTTTGAAGAATTAGCATTGTTTCACTGATTTTCTCCATTGGCTTCCAGTTTTTAACTTCACTGAATTTACTTTTATCTTTCTTATTTCTTTCTTTTTCTGGGCTTTATATTTAGAGTTCTCATTTTACTTAATTATTAAACTCAAACTGAGATAGCATGGTGCCAGTCCTTCTCAATAAATCACATTATTAGCATAAAATATCTGGCATGTCCCAAGGCCCCAGGTATACAAAGAAACTCTTATAAGGCAGAATAGGCTAAGCATTTAGAGTTTTTCTCCAAGAAACTGGTCAAGGGCCAGTTACTTTCAAATATTTAAGTTTGAGCACCCCAAACCTGATGAGTGAATTCTTTATGTACACTGACATTTCTTTTTTCTCTGAATACCATCAAGAGTTTCTCTCCTATATATTCATCAGTTTGTATAGAATATGCTTATATTTTTGTTGTTTTATTTATGTATTTATCTTGTGTGGTACTTTCTACGCTTCTTGGGTAGCTCTGTAGTTTGTACTTTAATTTGAAAAATTCTTGGGCATTATTTTTTTCAAGTATTTTTTCAAGTTTGTCTCTCTCTCTCTCTCTTTTTTTCCTAGGGTACAAATTACACATGTGTTATCAGTGGAAGTGTATCCTCATGTTGTTACCCAGCTTTTTAAAACTTAAAACTCTCCAGCTGCCTTGACTCTTATGAGGCCATTTAAAGCATTCGTCATCTCTGTTACCATGTTTTTTTTTTATTTCTAGTATTTTATTTGATTCATATAGTTTTCATCTCTTTACTGAAATTACCCAACAGATCTTGCATTTTATCTACCTTTTCTATAAGAATTTTTAACATGTTCATCATGGTAATTTATGTTCCCTGTCATATAGTTTCAGCATCTGTGCCATATCCAAGTCTGGTTCTGATCATTACTTTGTCTCTTCTAAGAAGTTTTTTTCCTTGCCTATTTATATGCCTCATATATTTTTTTTGTTGAAAGTCAGACATCTCATGTAGGATAGTTGACCTGCTGTAAATATATTTTATGCCTGAGCAAACTTTCCCTTATGCTAAGTTTTTCATCAAGGAGACTGAATTAATCTAGTTAGGAACTGGGCTAAGTTTGAGATTTGTGGTAGCTATGGTTACCTCAGTACAACATAGGCTTCAAATTCCTGTAGCGATAACGTGTGTTTATAACAGCACAGCAAGTGTTTGATCATGGTTGTTGGGTGTTCTTTTCCTATTCGGCCTCAGAGACGGTCTCTGCACAGGCTGTTGTTTTTCTCCTTGCCCTCTTTGAGAAATACTCTGCCTTTATTTGTTATTCAAATGTGTTAGCTTGGTGAAGGGTGTTAGGGGAGGAGTACAGTCTTTGCGGTTTTGAGTAAGTCTCAGTTTTAGGGTGTGGCCTTCTTGGTTCTACTGTCCATCCCCTACCTTGATTTATGGGATCTGCTCACAACCCTACCCTTTCTCCAGAGAGGGTTCTCCTCCTCCCCTGCTCTGAGTTTGTTTTGATCAATGTCCTAAGTGCAAAAGTGCTTGTTGGTCCCCCCAACATGTGTGGGCTTTTGCTCCATAGTGGAGATCTGGACAGAGGGTCCATCAGAGCTGCTTCCCTTCCTGCACAGCTGCTATTCCCTTTCCCTGGTCTGTATCACCGCAGATGCTTCTCTCTGTTCAGTCTTTACTGTGAGTGCTCAGTGGTTTTCGTGGAGGGAGAGCCTGCAAGAAGATGCAGGCTCCCCTAATTTCTGTGGCCCTGGAGTTTTACACTGCTGGATCAGCTCGAATTTTACCTTTATCAATTTTTCAACTGTTGTAGCTAAACCCTTAGCCGTTTCTTGTTGTTTCTTCCCCAGCTCAGTGTGTACTTGCATCAAAGACCTGGACAGAACCTAGACACAGATCCTAGAGACAGAACATGGCAAAAGATCCTGGACAGAAACTGGCAACAGAACCTAGACAGAACCCCTACACAGAACCTAGAGACAGAAGAACTTCGCTGGAGAGAACATGGCAAAAGATCCTGGACAGAACCT
>NW_006294654.1:2893631-2907636 GCF_000327345.1 Myotis davidii | reverse complement strand
ACCTGCTGGGGCTGGACCCCAGCAGCATCATTCTTCCTTGTATTTCTTCTCAGAGTTGGGGTCACTTAGTGATGACCTCTCCAATCGGTTAAAAGAAGGGATAGGATTTTGGAGTTAGTGTGACTAATTCTTTTTTTAAAATATATTTTTATTGATTTCAGAGAGGAGGGGAGAGGGAGGGAGAGATAGAAACATCAAGGATGATAGAGAATCATTGACTGGCTGCCTCCTGCACACCCCACACTGGGTATTAAGCCTGCAACCTAGGCATGTACCCTGACTAGGAACCAAACCCTGACCTCCTGGTTCATAGGTCAACGTTCAACCACTGAGACACCACAGCTGGGGTAGTGTGATTGCTTTTTATTGTAAGGATGAGGAAACCCTTCTTCCAGCTTTTTGTATCTGGGGGGTAAGCCAGAAACCTGGCAAATGAAGTATTAGCTAAAGTGACATATTTACAAGTGTTTAATTGCTGCTACTTAACCATCCAGCCTACTCTGATTCTGTGTGATCTCAGAAGCATTCATCAGTACAGATGAGCCATAATGTGAAAGAAGACAGCTGCCCTGGAGAATTTCCTATATTTGTAATAGACACTGTGAATGGGCAGATTTTATTTTAACCCATTGGAATTGTGAAGTCATTTATCATAGCAGCAGCATTTAGCATGCTCTGACTAATACAGCATTTAAGCTAGGATATCTTGGGTGATGGCAGAGACACAGTTAGTAGAACAGAGGCAGAGGTAAAGATGTGTTTGTAGCATATGGGAGGAAATAAGAAACGCAGGCCTAGGGAACTTTGTGTAAGACCTCAGACGTCTTGGGGAAAAAAGAAGAAACCCAATTATTAGAAACCAAAGCATAAGGCAAAGACTAATTAATAGAGTTAATGACATAATGATAGAGATTCAGTTATAGTAAAACTGCAGGCAAGGCCAAAATACACTGCCTTGAAAATGGAAACAAGGTAAGAACAAGTCACTCAGCAAAACGACTCAATGTGAGTAATGGGTTACCCAGTTCTTCCTGATTCCCAGCATCTTAAACATATCTCTTGCTAGAATGCTTAACTGGCCCCAACACTGAATATATACCTGCAAGGATATACCACAGAAATCCAAAGATTATTATAACCCAAAACATGACTAAGAGCCTCTGTTGTGGGGGAAAGTCCCTTAAATAACAGAATATATCATCTTAATCCAAATACCATTGTGAGCTTCTCCCTCTGTGACAAACAGCTTGAATGCTAAGGCACTATCACCCACATCCGTATGTCTTGGTGTATGCTCTGCCAGGGTGTCTGCTTGCCATTTGCTCTGCCTCTACAATACCAAATATCCAGGTGAGAAGTGAAATATTCAGGCAGTGTTTCTAAACACCCAGATGTTTGGTACCAAGTACACACAATATCTGGCTGCATGACAGGTTTTTGTGTTGTTTTTTTCTTCACTTTTTCATCTGCCTTTTTGGCATCACATATTATGAACCACTATATAGATGCTTAGGGCTAAGAAAATATAGAACATTGTTATAAATCAGCACATATTTCTCTCTAAAGTATAGGACAATCTTAGCCTTGAAATCTTAGGCTAGAGGATATCTAATTAAACTCCCTTCCTAATGTATTTGTGGTATCTCTGCAAGTTAACTGAGGGAACTCCAGAAAAACCTGTTTGATATCAGAAAAAGATCGACCTCCTATCTCTGGTTTTAGGTTATACACATGCGTACACGTTCATTCACCAAGCATTCTTTGGGCGATTCCTCTGATCCAGGGCCTGGGATTCAAAAAGTCAAATAAGATATGGCCTTAAGGAGCTTACCTCCATCTGGCAGAGGGGAGCTGCAGAGGAAATGGAGAGAAGAGGGCTACTTGGAGTGATAAAGCCATTGAGTCAAGAGGATTTGGTGGCTGATAAAATATATCTATCCCTGCTTGGGCATCTCTTAGTAGTAGGCATATGGTAGGTATGACACCAGTTTTTCCCCATTTAATCTGCATAAAACCCTTAACACACAGTTATTCTTATTCCCATTTTATGACAGTTTAGAGGGACTAAGTAACATTTTCAAGGTCATAATACTTGAAAATTCAAAGATGGTTTGCAAAACAGAATCTTCTGCCTCTGAACTCCTTTCACTGGATTGTTTTGCCTCCCTTCCAATATCTCTAACAAAGCTTAGGTTCTCAAAACCTTGATTTTGGCATCCCATGAATGACCAGACTCTGGAGAAGGTTTGGATCCCAACTTACTTGAAGATTTGTCTTGATGCGACATAAATTACTCAAACCAGCCAAAATAAAGGAATAACACATAAAAAAGAAAAGAATGATTGACACTAGAAGATAAACGAGAATTCAGCCTCCAACATTGGAAAACCAGAGAAAATGAAATAGGCATAAATGTTAAGAGCGACACACAGAGCTACTCATGTAGAACTGAGTTGCTTCCTAAGCAAAAAAGCACATTTTCCATCTTTAAGGTGTCAGATAAAAGCAAATATGGATTTAGATAAGGAGAGAGATTTTATTCAAAAAGACTAGTGCAATAAGCAAAACATTCCAACATTGGCATCTGCAAGTGTCTCAAAAATCTAACAAATGTCAATCATGCCTCAATAAAGTGGTTTAAAAAAATTAAACAGGAAAATAAAAAGGCTTTTCTTTTATCGGGAGTGATAAGGGGGGCTAGCAGGAGCTTTTAACAGAAAATTGAGCAAGTGCGGGAATAAGCAGCTAGCATGACAGAGGAAGTCTGATGGGAAATGTGTCCTGCTGTGGTCAGCTGATTCTCAGGATGAGCTGCTAAGGGGGATGTTCTACATTTTAGAGCTGGCTCAGCCTTGAGGGCAAACCAAGTTCTGGAGTCTGTGGGAGGAAAAACGTCTGACTACAGTTTGGCGAAGCAAAGGCAGAGCGTAAGAAATGGGCAATTGTAAACACTCGGTCAAGAGCCATCTGTGGGATTGGCCTGCGAGAGAATCATGTTTTATCTGCCAAGTTTTACTTTAGCTCTAGTGCCTTTCTCCCTACATTGCAGGCTCCTTCGTGTCTCTTTTTATTGCTGCTAGGATTATAAAACCCTGTTATAAACTGCAACACTTAGGATTTTTTTTAGTTTTCCATGGATAGAGGCTTAACAATCAACCCAGATCTGGGCCCTTCTCTACCTTGTTATAGGAGGTTGGTGCCGGCCGGCTGGTGGATTCTCAAGACGTTGTGATTTTTTCTGGTGACTAAGCCCTTGGCACAGGAAGTCCTGTTGGACTGCATTTCCTGGATTTCAGTTTGGAACTGGAGCATTCCTCAGACTTACTCATCTTGGTCCTCATGGAGCAACTTTTTGAAGTGGCTATTCTGAATCCTTACCGCTGGTGCTGTGAGACTCCATGACCCAGTCCCGAATTCCTTGGAAAGCTTTATTTAGAGTGTAAATTATTTCACAGACAGTGGTTTGCATGTTTCTGGAAAGAGATACGTGGTTTCTTTGAGCCCATGGAATCTTGCTTTAAGCACCTCCACTGGGATGTAATCTATGATTTTTACAGCCGATTAAAACAAAATACCATCCCTACTAATGACATTTAAAACCGAGATTGTAACCATTTAGTGAAAGTTCAATTATTTAGATGCACGTTTCATTTGAAATAAAAAAGGCAAAAAAGCTTATAGATTTCCCTTGTTTTTGCTATTTCTTTTCTGTTTGTTCGTTTGTTTGTTACTTTAGGGGAGCACAAAACATCGATATAGTGCTTGAAAAATAGTTATGATCTTTTACTTTTTCTTTTCCACATTGGGGCTATTTCTTTATCCTTTCTCCTTATTTCTAGCTTTTACCATGGTATTTGTTAACATAATCCAAAACTCCTCTAAAAGAGATTGAATTATATATTCAAAGAAGGCAAGACAGTCTGTGGGGACTGCAACAGGCAAGTCATTTTGGATTAATGCCGATCTTACAAGTGCAATATGTAAGTTATAATGAAACACATGTGGGTCTGGATAATTTACTGTAATTTACTAAAGACTATCTCACATATCCCAGAGGTGAAAGCTTGAAATATTCAAAGTTCAAGAAGGCAAAGTGAAGAAATACCTTTTATATCTAAAAACAACTCTGATTATAATGTGCATCTGGATTACTGGCAACAATGTTAATTTCCTGGGTTTGACAAACAACAAAAAGAAAAGAAAGTAATAAGAGAAATGAACACCATAATGTCAGAATGTGGTCCTGGGTAAAGCTATTGGCAGTAATTCAGGCCTGATTAAAGTTAAAGAGAAAATAACATCAATGGTACATTGTATTTCTTCTGTAAATGAATGATTAGAAAACTATGGAACAGTTCATTTCCTACAGCCCACCGTATATTCTTCTTGAGACTGATTCCAAGTGCATATTATTTACTGTCCTGTCTATTAAAACCTATCATTTTATAAAGATGAACAATTTCTGAAGTTGATCAAGAGTGAATAGTCAATCCCTAAGGAACAAGTATAATTTTGACAACTATTGTGTACTTTACTTTAAATAGGTAATTGTATCCTTTTCAATTATTAGGTGAGATGGGAAAGTAGTAAGCAATAGTATAAATCTCTGGAATGCACTCTATGGTAATAACATAATAAGTACTTGGGCAACTAGAATTCACATGGCCAAATAGAACTGACGATGTACTACTCTAGAATTCTGCAAGGATCATGAACACACAGGGAGAAAAAAGTGGCTACTCAGCACCAGTACTGCTCTGTGTCTTATCTAATTGTACATAGCCTAGGTTAACTGAGTTAAGGACATCTCCTGCTGTGTCAAAAATAGATCACAGTTCCTAAAGTTGATAATAATTGACAAAGACAAAAAATTGCGCTGCAAATGACAAGATGCCTCAGAGGATTATCAAATTTATTATCTTGAAAGATTGGATTTTCACAAGACTATCAAATAGGAAGAAGGAACTTAGGAGAGTTAAAAAAAACCAAGACAGTTAACTGAATTTGCAAGACAGAAGTGTCAACAAGGAGAGAAAATAAAGAGAATTACATGGGTAATTCAAGGAAAAATGAACACCCTTCCTTAAAGCTTTGTATTTTCAGTTTATACTTTTAAGTAACTCTGTGTGTATGATTTTTATTTGTGTTTACTGATGATCAGTGATATTGAGTATCTTTTCATATATCAGTTGGCCATTTATGTTTTCTTTAGAAAAATGTCTATTTAGGTCCTTTGCCGTTCTTAATTAGGTTATTGGGGAGGGGGGTCTTGCTACTGAGGTATATAAGTTCCTTATATATTTTGGATATTAACTCTTTATCAAATATATGGTAAAATTTTATCCTATTCCATAAATTAATTGCCTTTTTGATTTTTTGAATATTTCCTTTGCTGTGAAGAAACTTTTTAGTTTGATGTAGTCCCATATATTTATTTTTGCTTTTGGTGTCAAATCCAAAAATTCATTGCCAAGAACAATAGCAAGACATTTCCTGCTTTGTTTTCTTCTAGGAGTTTCAGTTCCAAGACTTTCATTTTTGATTGATTTTTGTATATGGCATATGATAAGGGCCTAGTTTCATTCTTTTGCATGTGGAATCCAGTTTTCCCATCACCATTTGTTATAGAGAATATCCTTTCCCCATTGTGTATTCTTGGTGCCTGTATTGAAAATTAGCTTACCATATATGCAAACGATTATTTTTTGGCTCTTTATTCCATGGGTGTGTATGTCTGTTTCTATGCTGGTGCTATACTATTTTGATTACTATAGATTTGAAATATAATGTGATATTAGGAAATATGTTCTCATAATCCCACTTTTGGGTATATATACAAAGCAAAGCAAATCACTAACCTTGAAAAGATATTGCATTATTTAAAATAGGCAAGATATGACAACAACTTATCTGTTGACAGATGAATTGATAAAGCAAATATTCTCTCTCTCTCTCTCTCTCTCTCTCTATTTATCTATCTATCATCTATCTATGGAGAGTGAATTTAACCAAACTACTTCATAATATTGATGCCTCAGCATTCATTTTGTGTGACCAAACAGACTGCAGAGGCCTCAGATTAACTCTAGCTCTCCCTGTGAGTTCAAGCCCTAAAGTATGGCCTGCAGAGTCACAAATAAATGTAAATTCCTGATATGACTCCCCCAGCAATTCATATGATAAGCACTCTCCTCCTCCTAGGGCCTTCCTCTTGTAGGCCTTAGAAGAAAATCACCAACAGCCTTACAATACCCCATTCTTTTTGGTTTGATCTGATTAATCTGGTCTTAGCCCTGAAACCCCAAAGCACTCCACTTGAGAACACTATTAAAGGCACATGCCCAGGTTTCTCTGCACTCTCTCTGCCTGCACCCTGCCTTGGCCTCCGCATGTGGCTCCTCAAAGTGTGCCTGTACTTTCTTTAGGGCCTGTGAGTAATAAACTTCTCTACTTCACTTTTGTGTGCAGCCTTTTGTTGCATTATGGCTCACTATAGATGCCCCGGAAGTCTGCTTAACCAATCTTAATTTAACACAATCACAGCAATATACAAAAGAATATTATTTTGCTCTTTAAAAAGGCAGTCCTACCATTAGTGGCAACATGGGTTGAACCTGGAGGACATTATGCTAAGTGTAGTGATATCACTTATATGAAGAATCTAAAAGAGAAAAAAGTTGAATTAATAGAAGAAGAGAATAGAATGGTGATTACCAGGGTCTGGATAGGTAGGAAAATGTGGAGATGTTGGTATAAAGTTAGAATTATGTGGGATCAATAAGTCTGGAGATCTAATGTACCACATGATGGCGATAGCTAATAATATTCTATTGAATACTCTAATTATGCAAGCAAAGTAAATTTCAGGTACTCTCAATACACACACACATACAAATGATAACTATGAGAGGAAATATGTTAATTAGTTTGACTGTACTAATCATTTCACTATATACATGTATATGAAGTCATCATGTTGCATACCTAAAATATTTTTTTAAATGAATAGTCAAAAAGAAAAAAGAGAAAAGCATGCTTTTGGCAGCAGTTGCCTATTGATGGTGTGAATGGTTATAATTGTTATGATGATAACTGACATGAGAAAATAGTCTCCTTTCTATAATATCAGTACATTATTATAAATTTATATTCCAAATCATATTTTGGGTGATAATTCTGGAAGTTACCTAGCGAGAATTTATCCTTCAAACTTAATATGACACATCATGAAATTCAGCCTTAATTTTCTTGATTCTAATAAAATAAAATCAACTCCAATACCTTGCATTTGCCTACTTTGTATTAAGCTGGACCTCATAGGAAATAATCCTGAACCAGTTAATAATAAAAATCTTTTTCCCTAAAGAAATTAATACACTATTTTGGGTACAATTTATTATTACGTATTCATTTTACAGACAGAACAATAGGCATCCTCAAGTAGAGATATTATACTAGTAATAGTGTCCTCAGAGTCCCTGTCTACTGTTGCTAATCAGAAATCTACATGCTTGATGGTTATTACACATCAATTATCCACACATTTAGAAATAGCCACCTAATACATCAGTTAATTAAATTTAATATCAAAATATAAATGATTAAAATTTTTATTTAAATTTTTACTTATAGGTATTTTCTTTATTTGATTAACTGAATTGTTGTGAATGAAAATAAATTAGTATCCTCGTAAGAACCTGCAATTCTCAACAGATTCCACCAGTTATCAAAACTGAAATAATGCTCATTGGTGTACTTGACCTGGCCAAAAGGCCAATTTTATCTCCACTTTTCTAATTTAATAAGAATGCAGTGAGCTCCTGGTGAGAATGTTTAAAAACTATAGTGGAATTCTGGTCTGGTTTTGAGCAAGGAGGCACCCTAACATTCATCAGAGTAGCTCCTCCAGGAATGAACAGGCATTGAGCCAGCCTGTGGTGGAGCAAAATCAGGCACTGACGAGGCTCCTGAGACAATCCCAGATGTGGGACCCAATGATTTCAACTCTGACAGTGAGTGAGACCACTAGAGTTCTCTCTGACATAGTCCTAAAGAATGCTTCCTCAGATCCAAGAGAAAAGGCACACAGTAAAAGAAAACTGACCGTGTGTCTCCCCCTGTGGGAATCCAATAAGAATGTGGCAGCACCTGAGGTTGTGAGGTGAGTTAGATTGATGACAACAAAGATGAGTACCAGGTGCCAGGTCCTCTCCTTTGAAGAGAATTTAAAGGAAATATGCATCCTGTTGATGGTCCAGACCTACGTCTTCCATCAGGGTTCATCCTTGATCATACGGGGTAGAGTAAAAGTAGGTTTACAGTGGTTTGTATGGCAAATAATCGAATAACTAATAAAAATAATCAAGAATGGATAAACTCTGTTTCATGTATTCACAACTGTAAACCTACCATTGCCCTTCCCTGTATCCTCGTTCCAAGTCATAGTGGGATGAAAAAGAACTTGGCAGCCCCAGTCTTGATGGTTACATGCAGATAAGTCATCTAAGCTCTAAATATCTATCTACCAGGAACCTAAATACAGAGGAAACAGAGCCCATTCAGAGAAAGCCATTCGGAGGATCAGTAATTTTTTTGGTTTTCAAATTTAATGTATATATCCTAAACTCCTGTCAGTCATTTGGTTGAATTTATATTTTTAATGTGCCTTTAGTATTGGAATTACATAATCATTGTATAAATAAATTTTATAGGAAATGAGAATAATATTTGTGTAGGTTTTTTTGGACAGAGATTCCCAATTTAGGAATACACCCTGTATATAAAATATGTCTAATCAATCAGTCTTTGTTATATATAAAATTCATGTATAAATCATATAGTGTAAGTATAATTTGTGGCATGCTCAAATAGCCTTTAAAATAATTTTCTGCTTTTTTTTCTTTTTCTACTCCTTTTTTTTTCTAATACACTGGGCACCCAATTTGTTTTCCATAAAATTACTCTCCAGACTCTTTAAATGTATTCCTCTCAGAGCTGTTCTCTTGGAACATTCATTTAGCTCTGAAAGCAGCATTTTTCTGATTTGTCTCTGCAATCATTGTTTCAGATGAGCATATTCCCAAGGACAAATTTGAAGCACTAATGCAGCTTTACCTGTTTGAAGTGTCCTCTCTGTCATCGGCATTTGTGGAACTCCCCGGTCCAGCTCGTGTCCTCGGTAAGTACCTCCAAATTCTTTTCAGCGCTCACAAGAGCACCGCACTCTGCTCTCAGCGTGTTACGTAAGGTGCTTCTCCTAGAAGGGAGGACAGGGGATCCAGAAAGAAGGGTAATAGTTACAGCTGGAGGAGAGGAGAAAGCTGTGCAGTCTTCTAGCTGAGGTGAAATCATTGTTTCATGAAACTGACTGTGAATCTCACTGTTTACGAGGTTGAAAACATTTAATTGGGGCTGCATGGAGTTAAGTTGATATGGTTATTATATCTTTATTGATGAGTGTGTAGTGTGTGTGCATAAGTGTGGCATGGGATGTGTGTGTCTTTTATCCACAAAACTTCTCCTTTGGCTATGTCATTTATTGGAACCTTTTTCTATTTACTGTGTAGACCCATGACTTAAAAAAGAACAAACGCAATGTTAAAAAGTATGGCATTTGAAACCAATGATTTGCTCTATCACTTAGCACTTGTTAGAATTGGGCAAGCTACTTTGGTTTATTCCTCTGTAAAACAGGAATAGTAACATATCAGTTATGTAAAACTTCAAATAATGTTGTTAGGCTATCAGGGTAGCAGATAGATAGTCTTACTGAACATAATGTCTCTAGCACTATATAGGATGCTGCAGTGCTGGAACAGAATATGTTCACTCCTCTCTAGCACATGATTGCAAACTCTTCTGAACTGATGTAAACCAATTTGGTCCTGCACAACTCAGAGGTTCTTTTAATAGAAAAAGAAGATTTTTCTACTCCGAATGAGTGTTTGATGCTCCTTCATAACTTTGCTATCAGTTTAATAAAAATAAGCCTCAGGTCAAATTCTATTTTCATAAAGACATACATTAATTAAACATGTATTAGTGGAGTGACATAAAATAATTAGTGCAAAGTAACTGAAATTTGATAAAGACCCAGCTCACTGTGTTTTTAACACACACAATACCTTACATGAACGTTACATG
This sequence comes from Myotis davidii, assembly GCF_000327345.1. Lineage (NCBI taxonomy): Eukaryota > Metazoa > Chordata > Mammalia > Chiroptera > Vespertilionidae > Myotis > Myotis davidii. Next base: position 2,897,493 of record NW_006294654.1, on the reverse strand, counting down.
AACCATTCATGAGAAACTGAAACAATAGCATTTCAGAGGCACATCTTGTTACCTTTATAACTTAATATCAGGCAATAAGAAATTCTGTTACCTAAACTCTGGATTCAAGTCCACATAGCAATCTAGTCTTAGGTGCCATCCTATTATGGGCTGACTTTGTGTCCCCCTCTTCCCCAGATTAAGTTGAAGCCCCAACCCTCCAGGGTGATGGTCTTTGGAGATGGAACATTTGGGAGTACTTAGGTTTAGATTAGGTCATGAGGATGGGACCCTCATTATAGGGTTAGTTCCTTAAAAGAAAAGGAATACAGAGAGATTTCTTTCCATGCACAGCCACTCAGGAAGGACTTTATGAGGACACAGAAAGAAGGCAACTATCTACAAACCAGGAAGAGAGCCCTCACCAAGAACCTAATCAGCCAGCACCTTGATCTTGGACTTTCCAGTTTCCAGAACTGTGATAATGTCTGTTATTTAAGCACTCAATCTATGGCATTTTGTTATAGCAAGTACTGCTGAATAAGACACATCCCAAAGGGTACAGGTGACAGATCTCATAGATTCTAGTTCCGCATTTTATGCAAGTGTTCCAAAATATTTCAACCGGTCTACAGATCTTGAATTCTACTAACTTCACAATTGAGAACCAATTTCTAGTATCCATTATGCTAATTAACAAACCACTAAATTCACCAATAAAAATTCATTTCTGACATTAATTATGCAAATTAGCCACTCATCTGGTGTTTCATTCAATATAAAGATAGATGAAGCTCTTGTAGAGGCCTCTGAAGTATGGCTTTTCTGATATAACACTGACTGACCCCAGAGAGTATGGATTTTTTTTTTATCAGAACCAATAACAGTTTGACAGTACTAAAGTGAAGTAAAAACCACTAATGAATACATATTTATATTACTTTATTATGAAGAATTTTGTAAGTTACCAACATCACAACACCAGGTATCTCATATTTTCTCTCTCTTTTTGTTTTTATATCTCTGTGACTTAGGCTTTCTATTCTTCTGTTCTAAAGGAAATCTGGTGGGTTTTCAACAAATGTCATAGATTTTGGCAGGTTGATTAATTCCTCCTTGAATCCACATTAGCAACTCATCCCCCTCTCAACCTCCATACAAACTTTGCAGAAACCATGACACTCTACTTCTTTTCACCAAGTATAGCCCTCTGGATTCAGATTGCTGAGGTTTTCACAATTTCAACAATTCCATGTGTGGCCTATATTGACCTGGCATTGGCTTACACTGTCTTAATTTTTAGGATAATAAAAGCAAATATATGGGAGAGTAGAATTGGAGCAGAACTTTCTAGGTCAAAGCTACACACAGGCCACATTATTATTCTATCAATTTCCCAATTCTTCTTTGTTCCCCCGCCCCTACATATTAGATGCATACTCCTTTAGCCCATTTGCAGAAACCCTAAGCTCTGAAGTGGAACAACCAAAAAAATTAACAAGTGGTGGGGATTGTGTTTGCAGAGAGAGCTTACATTACAAAAAGCCAGGTGTAATATAATCTAAACACACATACTGTGCCTGTTCTGTAGCTTCAGACGGAAATGTAAATTTGGAACAGTTAGCAATGTGTGCAAATGGATTAGATATCTTTGCTGTTGCCAACAAGAAATGTGTAGGCCTTTTAATTTGTGTCTGTGAGTAAGGGTTTAAGGAAATATGTATGAATGATATATGCCTCCTTCAGACTCCTTCACCCTCTACACTTTTGGCAAGACTCATAGATCTTGGCTGAAGAATTAGTCCTTTCTTGGCTTTTGTTTCTCTTTTCCTCACCTTACAATTTATGTAGAAACTATTTCCTTTGAATTTATTCTTACACCTTAATTCAGTGGCCCATTTTAGTTTATTTATTCCAGATGTCTCCTATGCACAGCATCAAATACATAATGTGTGACATACTTGTGGGTAGTCATGCTTTTTCATTGGTCTTTATATTGACTTTATTGGTATCCTAAAATTTTGGGGGGAGTGATAAGATTTCATGTAACACAATAACAATGTTTTGCATTATCTGGTATTATATGCATTTCAAAAAACTTCAATTATTTTACAAATAGCACACTCATTCATTTTGTGTGGCTAGAGAGGGTGAAATTTCAGATGTCTATTTTAAAAAATGTATTTTAAATTGATTTTTAGAGAGACAGGGAGAGGGAGATAGAGAGAGAAACATCAATTGGCTGCCTCCTGCATGCCCCCTACCTGGAATTGAGCCCACAACCTTTCAGGATAATGTGCAACTAAATGAGCCAAACTGGCCAGGGCTAGATGTCTATTTTTTTAAAGTCAGCTTTAGAAAAGGAAATTTTCTGTGGCCAAAAAAACCTGATTCATTCTTTTAAACGAGCGGTTCTCAACCTGTGGGTCGCGACCCCTTTGGGGGTCGAACGACCCTTTCACAGGGGTTGCCTAAGACCATACTGCATATTAGATATTTACATTATGATTCATAACAGTAGCAAAATTACAGTTATGAAGTAGCAACGAAAATAATTTTATGGTTGGGGGTTACCACAACATGAGGAACTGTATTAAAGGGTTGCAACATTAGGAAGGTTGAGAATGACTGTTTTAAACGATTAGGCTATGTATATATTGAAAGAAATGTGAAGAACCAGAAAATGGTTGGAGTTTGATTAAATTAAAATCTTACACACATGAAAGTAATAAAATCTTGATGAAATTCTAGAATAAAAATTTTTAACTTGTTTAACAAATGTTTCCTTTTTTTTTTTTTTTTTATCACAGAGCCACATAGAGATACCTGGAACTTCATCATTCTTTTTTTTTTAAAGAATCATTCATTGTTTTTTAGAGAGAGAGGAAGGGAGAAGATAGGAAAATCAAAGTGAGAGCTCTTTATTGATCTGCTGCCTCCTGCGTGCTTCCTATCCGGGATTGAGCCCACAACAGGCATGTGTGCCCTGACCAGAACCGAACCAGCAACCTTTCAGTGCACGGAATGATGACCAACCACTGAGCAACACCAGCCAGGGCTGAAATCATCATTCGTATCCTTACAATAAGAAAAAGCTAAACAAATTGAAAATTATTTATTTTTTTTTTAGTTCAATCAGAGAACTAAGGTTACAAAACAAGCCACCACTCTGAAATGTGGAGAGAATGATGAATACAGAGTTGAAACTAAGATTTGCTTATCTGCAGCAGAGGCCACTAGAGCCATAACTAGTAGAAACACATAATACTTTTGGTGAATTACTGGAGGTTCAGCTTGAAATAGTGTGAGGATGATAAATTCCTGGTGGATCCAGTCTTTCAAGAGTGTTACCTCTGGGACCACCCCCACCACCCCCCAAGTTCTCACAGTGAAGAACTCAGAAAGATCCCCTCAGGGCTCTGGGAGGGGCTTTGTGGAACTGCTCAGTATCCAGGATAAGTCATTTCTGGTTATTGTTCCCATTGTGCTGAATTGTACTTCCTCAAATCTAACAAAGTTCCACTTTCAATTTGTTTAGCATATATGAAATAACCAAATGCTTTTGTTTTGAGATTGACTCTTTGAGTCTCTCTATCATTACATTTGCTCTTGTCTGCTTGATAGTAGACATGAGGATCAGTGCTGTTTTAGTGAGGGTTAGACAATCACACTGTGAAAGTAAGTAAATATCAGATAATCATTCTTTCACTGTCATTTTCACTGATTCTACACATTAAGAACAAATGGAAAATAAAAGTTGTGCCAGATTTTCCCCAGAATAAAACTCTTTTTTTGAGAGTAAATTAAAGGCCTAGGAAACTGCATTAACTCTTTGGATTGCTTGACTGTTATTTAGTACTAGGGGCCCGGTGCTGAAATTTGT
>NW_006294654.1:2889595-2892329 GCF_000327345.1 Myotis davidii | reverse complement strand
AGAAAATATATGTTTTTATTGATACTTTTTAGAGAGAGGAAGGGAGAGGGAGAAAGAGAGAAACATTGATGTTGAGACAGAAACATCAATTGGTTGCCTCCAAACCCATACCCTGGGCAAGTATTCTTATCAGGAATTGAACCGGAGACTTTTTGGTGCATGGATGATGCTTAGCCAACTGAGCCACACCAGCCAGGGCAAACACATGCATTTTCAATGCCATTGGGTCTCAGTGTTTCTGCCTCATGAAATATAATGACGTAGGCAGCAGGAAGAGGATGACTCATATCACACACACACACACACACACACACACACACACACATACACACAGTAGTTATTACACTCCTAGATGACAAGAATTGATATTTGCCTTGGCCAAGTCACATTCAGAAGCCATTTAAAACATTTGGGAAGGAAGACTATGAATACGGTATAATTTTTTCCAAAGTAAAGCTTATTTTTGGATAATAAATGTTAGGCTATATTAGTAACACAAGTTCTTTCAGTGGCTTTTACATGTTTGATACGGGAATCACTTGAAAGAAGTAAATAGTCCTATTAAACACAGAGAGATCACACACCTATACACACTCTTGACTTTCTGTATTCTATTGTGAGCCAATTTTCTTGGGAAGTTGAATTCTTTACCCTAAATAGTAATTATTTTGCAATTATCCTGTAAATTGGTATTAGAAACCATATTTCTTTAAATTTTAACATTTTGTCTTAACTGACAAAAATATTTCACAACTTGTTACACCATATTGTGGAATTATTTAAATACTAGAAGCCCAGTGCACAAATTCGTGCACCAGTGGGGTCCCTCGGTCTGGCCTGTGGGTCGGGCCAAAACCAACTCTCCGGCATCCCTTGATGGGTCCCAGATTGCGAGAGGGCGCAGGCCAGGCTAAGGGAGCCCACCGGTAGGCCACTGGGGCCAGGGAGGGACGTGGGAGGTTGGCCAACCAGGGAGGGAACCTCAGAACGGCTCCAGGGTGTGTCAGCCACTCAGTCCCAATTGGCTGGACCCCAGCAGCAAGCTAACCTACAGGTCGGAACATCTGCCCCCTGGTGGTCAGTGCACATTGATAGTGACTGGTTGACTGGTCAACTATCTGCCCCCTGGTGGTCAGTGAATGTCATAGGGAGCAGTTGAGCTGCCTTAGCATATCATTAGCATATTATGCTTTGATTGGTTGAACGGACGACCAGGCGACAGGACAGTTAGCTTATTAGGCTTTTATTATATAGGATGCAGGTAGCTCTCGATTCTTTAACAGGTCATAATTGAAATGTTTATTGTAAGCTGCCTATTAAGTCCAGAGTAAACTTTCCAGCAAAAGCTGTTTCGTATTACTACAGAAAAATAACAATTTCCCATACAAACAGAAATTCTGCATGAAATAGTATATAAACAAAACTACCAAAATTTCAGAAATCTCAAAATGACATCTACACATTTGAGAAATGGAAGAGTGATGTCAGAGTTGGAGCAGTGAGGAAAAGCTGAAACAGACCATTCCAGGGGAAATGGAGCATATTTAGGCCTTCAAAACAAGGGACTTGGAAGAGAATCAATTCAATCTGCCTGGGGTGAGAAGCTAGACACCAGGCTCTACGGAAGAGCCAAGGTTCAGACATGACCTACGAAATTATGCCGAAGACCGGCACTTTCTTTGATGGCTCAGGAGTGCCAAATACTGTGGTGTTGTGGTGTGTTTTTTTTGTTTTTTTTTTTGCTGAATATAAAGGAGAAACATGTAGCCCAAGAACCCCTGGCAGGCAGCATGAGATCACGGGAAGAGAAACTTGACCCAAAATGAACTAATACCAAAAAAGTCAGAAATAAAAAAGAAATGTGCCCTACTCACATGTTTGAGCTACCAGATCAGGTAGAGGATACTAAAATCCTTCTAGTGCTGTCAAGTTTAGAGGATTTAATTAAGAGTACTCCACAATTCAGGGTATATTATCATCATTTGCCTATGGAAGAGCCCTTCATTGAATTTTCCCTTCCATGATGATTACCATTCACTTTCCTCTCCATTCTGTAAAAATCTTTGCTATGTGTCTACTTATGAGTTCATCCATGTAAAATTATGTTTTCTTTTTGTATGTATTTTTAAACTATATTAATGGTATTTTGCTATAAATTGTGTTCTATTCCTTTCTTTTATACTCAATACAGTGCCCCTGAGGTCTATTTATGACAGTGTTTGTACATCTAGTAGGTTCAAACTGCGGTAGAGACACATATATCCCTGCTTCTACCCACATGCTGTGTTTGCAGAAACTGAGTTGGAAGCAAAATACTATTGTTGCTGTAGTAAACAAACTTATACCCAGCCTTTTTGGGAACTACATAGATAGTTATCATTTACACACACACACACACACACACACACACACACACACACACACATTAGGTAAGAGAACATATAACTACAACCAGCTTGCTTTCCTGAATCACTTTACACTTCCACCCAAAAACTTAAACATCTTCCCCACATCCTGGCCAACATTTTGTGTTACTTACCCTACAAATTATTGACATACTTCAGTGTATATATTATTGCATTATTTTGGTTTGCATTTATCTAATTATTGGTTTCAGCCACCTCTTCAAATATTTGTTAGACATTTTGGCTCCCTTTTCTTTAATTAACCTATTGAAATTCTTTGAAAATTTTTCTATTTGGTTTCCCAAATATTTCTTGTATTGTTTATAGAA
>NW_006294654.1:2883363-2889570 GCF_000327345.1 Myotis davidii | reverse complement strand
TTCTTTTTTTTCAAGCATACTAAAACATGACAATATTTAACTAGACAGTAGACCACAAAGGACTCCTCAACCAGAGAATTAACATTAGTTCAAGTTTTCTGTAATAACTTAAATATACAAAGAGTGTCTCTCTCAACGATATAAAGCATATACATAAGAAAATTCATGGGCCAAAGAAGAAAGTTAAAGATTATGAAACATTTAAAGTTGAACAGCAGCCAAAACACTGTATAAATCAGAACTTGAAGCCAAAGAATTTGTGTATTTTTAAGTGTGTATTTAGCAAGTTTAAAGACTAATGAACCAAGCTTTCAGCTCACGCCATGTGATCTGTGAAGAGAATCCTTGGGATGATGCTGAAGGGAGATCCAGGATGAATGTAATACAGTGGACTTAGAGAGCACCAGGCCGTTTTGGAGCAGGGGTTGGTGAGAATGCTAAGAGGGATGAATCCAAGGGGGCTGGTGATGGAGGCTGATTATTTGATGTGTCAGGTTGTCTTGAGTTAGAGTTGAAATTTGTGTAAATTGTTTTTAATGTTTTCCCCATTCTCATTTTCCACCTATTTTATGCTTCAATTTTTAAATGAATATATTTCAGATTTATTTTATAATTTCTTGAAAAATGGTCAATTTTTTGTAGTTCATTTCCTTTTTAAAATTATATATGTATATATATACATATATATACATATATATATTATAGGAATATATATGTATAGTTTTTATTAGTCAATTATAGACATTATAAACATTTTCTTTCACTCTGTTATCCTTCTGTTAAATTCTGTCTGCCTTTGAAGAATAAACATGGACTTTATTTAAATCAAATCTATCAATGCCTTAATAATTGCCAATTTGTAGGGTCTTGTTTAAAAAATGTTCCCATCCCAAATTTATAAAGCTATTTACCACTTATATATTAGTTTTATTTGCTTGTTTGCTTTTCACAATAGGCCATTAATTCCCATTGAGTATATCTTTGAATATATAATAGAATAGATATATATTTATCTATTTAGTAAGTCAATTGATCTGATACCATTACTGTACTCTTTTCCTCATTGCTTTCTGTTGCCTACTTTATCATAAATCAAGTTCTTTTATACACATAGATCAGCAGCTGAATTACCTATTGTGATTTATTGGTCTATGTTTTCTTATGCCAGTCTCATACTTTTGTTATTATATTGTCTGTTTGTCTTAATATCTGGTGGAGTTAGTCACTGTTTTTAATTTTCTTAGTACAAATTTTGATACTATGAACTACATTCCTTTATCTGAATTTCAGAATCTGTTGAATGCCAAAATATCCTAACTGCAATTTGATCTGCATAGCATTTAATCTGTAGATCAACTTGAGATTTGAATCATTGCAAATTAAGTTTTCCCATCTTTAAGCATGCAATATTTACCTAATTATTCAAATAGTATTTTATCTAATATGCTAGAAATCAAAATTTTTCTCCATAAAATCTTGAAAATTTTTAATGAGTGTGATTCCTTAATACTTCATAAAGTCTTTTCATTCTACTTGGCCCCATCCTTTTGTCTTCCCCCTTCCCCATCATTCTCATGGTGACTTCTCATACACTTTGTGTCAATTCTTCAGATTCCTATACTTTCTGTTTTATTCTATGGCATCTCTAGATTTGGAATGCCAAGGGCAGGCAACCTGCAGCCTATTGCTGGTTTTCTCTCAGGGTCCTATTGATTGTCTGTTATGGTTTTGGTTACTTACAAGTGAACCTCCTAATTGAAATAGCACATCAGTATGTCCCACACATACCATGTTAATAGACGTAGGATTGTTGTTGGGCATCATTTTATATTTGTCACATGACCTCTCTCTCACATCGTCCAGCCCTTCTCAACACTCCAGTTCCTTCCCAGCCCTCCAATATCCAAGGTTATCATATGGCTCTCTAAAGTTTTGCTCTTCAACATCCAAAAGAACTGACTCTTCCCTTTACTATGAGACCATGATTTCTTCTTCTTCCTTTTAAAAAAAATTTGTTTTCAGTGATCTGATCTTAAACATGCAAAAACAGCATCTAATTGTTTATGTCTGGAGAATTTGCATTCTAATGGAGATCGTTTCAATCCAAATCAATTTATCATTGGTGCCAAACTTCATATGTGTGACAAATAAAACAATTCAATAAGCAGAATGGAGAATATTTCTGGATTATGTCATGAGGCTTTCCATGGGTGGACTATTCTTCAGAGTTTTCCCCTTTCTATAGCTTGTTCCCTTATGTTAATTTTGAGTACAATCTGAGCACACAGGATTTATAAATTCTGCATTTTTTTCTTTTTTTTTCTTCTATGCCATGTGGTGACATTGCAGTGTGGGTCTATAGCACTCTGAGAGAGAGACAGAGGTTTAGTTATCAAGTTGTTTAATTGCGGGTCAATCTTAAGGCTACGCTACAAGGTGTGGAAATCATCAAACCTAGGCCTCCAAAGTCTAGACATTAACCCAGCAAACCTCCAAACTCTAATTAGCTTTTGCTTTAACCTCGTTTTGCTTTCTCTTTCCATTTTCATTGTGTGAAATTTCAAGCTGTTAATAGGATAAAATTGCTTCTACCTTTGTTTGTACAATATGTCATTTCAAAATTTAATATCTGAAAAATGTCTAAAGGGGAAATTCATCAAATACACTCCATTCATTAGTAGAAAGTTTATTGAGATTCTTTATAGAGTATATGTAGAATATAAAGATAATTTTTTTTATTTCCTGTTTGTTTCATTCTTTTCATTCTTGCCTCCTTACTGGTCTATATTCATAAATATAATCAACTATATTCGATACATGCAGAAGTTCACCAACATAATAAGAAAATTACGCATTTTGAGATTTAAGTGAGTCTCTGGTAATTTATACTTCTGTTCATATGTCATTCAGTATTATTTTAATGAATAGCAATACAATGGGTGGCTTTACTATACTTTTTCAGTAATTTTTAAATTTTCAGATTCATAAAATATAATCACTGTTGCAATTATAGTTTTTATATCTCTAAAACAAAGTATAGTTATTTGTTTTATGATTATCAAGTATCAGGTTGTGTTGGAAACATACTTTAATAGTAAAAACATTATTTCAGATTTTTGGTATTTTTATTAGCTATCCCTCAATAATATAAATGAAGTTATTATTCAATCAATATTAGTTATCAATAGCTATACTCACTATTGTACATAGTACTAGAGCATATAGCACTTGCTGATATACTTACTATTCTACTTTTGATATTATGAGCTCAATGTTGTTGTAGAAAATGCTTTAGTAAGTGTTATAGGCAGAGAAGAAACACGAGGATTTGGAAGGTGATTTTATAGTTTTAAGAGAAAAAATAATTTGGTTTTGTTGTTTTAACTTCTGTTTGTTTTCTCAAAAGTCTTTTCTTAACTAGTGAGCCCAAAATGTCAAATCTATAATCCCAGAAAGAGCTTTACCAGGTGTGTATTGGCTGGATCACATAGTTCAATGGGCTGTATTATCTGCCTCAGCACAGTCTCTTCTGAAGCCAGTACTGTTGCTGTAATCATAGCCCTTGAAATGTATGGGTCAATAAAGAGTTCCTTTATCAGAAATGTATAACTTCTCATGCACTTTTTTCAAGAGACTCTTAATAGTAAAACTGGTAAAATGAGCAGCTTCTTTTTTCTCTCTATTTGAAAACAATAAACTGTAACCATGATTTCAAGATTTCATCCCAGTGCCTCATTAAATTGGCTCCCATATTACTAAAAGTCCCTTGTAAAAGTACCTTGTTTTTAATTAACCTCTCAGTCAAGTCCTCTCCTTGAGCTTTGCTACTTATTGCCTTTGACCCAAGAAGGGCCACAGAAATGGCCCCTGAGATCATCTAATAAATGAGCATCCATTTCCCCTATATGTAATAATTAATAACAATACATAATTAAGCCAGTAATTTTCTCTCTACTGAATGGTCTCATATGCAGGCCCTACTTTGGGCTGGCATGTGGAATAGATTAGAATTTATAATACTGAACCATTGTTGCACAAAAAGCTAAATTATTTACCTACTATGAGCTTTTGATTTGGTTTGTTTTGTTTCCCAAAGACTGAAACACACTAGATAAAGCATTGTTCTTCTCTACCATGAACCATAAAATTAAAGGAGATAACTGGGTTTTCCAGGGTTTACCAAGACTTGACTCAATATTACTAGAATAGAATCACAGGTTTCCAGAACTCAGGTGTTTTAAGCCATTCTATAAGTTCTTCCAGAGTTTTTCTTTAAAAATCCCTCTTTGAAATTCCACATACCCGATTTTAAAATTTCAGCCATTTGGGTTTGACCAGTTCTGTGGGAAGAACAATAAAATATCCCCCCCACCCATGTTCAACAATGGGTTGTTTGTTTGTTCAATGCAATTTCATTTTTTTCTGGTTTATTCCTTTTGGATTTTCCTAAATCATTATCCTTTAAACTAAATATGATAGGGAAAACATTAGCAAATTATAGTTTTCCAGATCAAACTTTTGGTAAAGGGTATAGTTGAAAGGCCAAGATAGATAGATAGATAGATAGATAGATAGATAAAGTTTGTGCCTCTCTTAGTTTGTACCTCAACTAAAATTCTATTTTTAATAAAAATGGAATTCAAGACATTAGGTGCAATTCATTAAGGGTTTGATAGGCTTTCATTGTAGTTTATAGATCATTCTTTTAAAAAGTATTAAATACGAAATAGCTCACACAAAATAAAATTTTTAGGAAATAACCTGACTTTTTCTGTCCAACATGGAGGCAATTTTATGGTTATTTCTCATATTAGAGCCATAATTTTCTCCTCTCTTATTTATCTTATCACTATTGCTTTGCCACAATTTGCCACTCTGCTGAGGAGTACAGTTTATTACAGAAGCTAAAAAATCATGTTAATAATCAAGTAACATTTGGTTAATAACCAAAACAACCACTAAGTGAATTTTACCCCATTTACTCTCTAAAAAAGAGTATTATGAAATTGGCATACAAGCATAGTTTAGGTAGAATTTATAAAGGGATATTGGCCTTCAACTTTTCTTTGACCTAAGTTTGAGTTTACAATGTAACTCATTTTTTCTTTCCCAGAGCAAAAAACAAACAAAAAAAGCTAAAGGAGTTTATTGCCACCAACACAGCATTGCAAAAAATGTTACAGGGATTATTGTTAGAAAAAGATGAAATAGAGAGAGGAATATAGGCATAAAGAAAAAAGGCAATAAATACATACCTATCAATATTAACCTTAAATGTAAATAGATTAAATGTTCCAATCAAAAGACATGGATAAGAACACATAACTGATATATATGGAGGAAGTAAAACTGTCATTATTTGCAGATGATGTGATATTGTACTTTGAAAAACCTAAAGACTCCACCAAAAAATCTATTAGATTTAATAAATTAATTTGACAAAGTAGCAGAATACAAAATTAACATGCAGAAATTGATGGCACTTTGTTTGTTTATTTATCTATTTGTTTGCTTATTTATTTTTGGTGTCCTTGGCCAGTAATCGAACCTGTGACCCTTTGGGCCATGGGCCAATGCTCTAACCACTGCGGGCAACTGCCCAGGGCAATTGATGGCATTTTTATACATCAATAATGAACTTCCAGAAAGAGAAACTAACTTAACAAATTCCCATTTACCATTGCAACAAACACACACACACACACTAGAGGGCAGATGCACAAATTCGTGCACCAGTGAGGTCCCTCGGTCTGGCCTGTGGGTCAGGCCGAAACCAGCTCTCTGACATCCCCTGAGGGGTTCTGGGCACAGGCCAAGGGACCCCACCGGTGCACAATCAGGGCCGAGGAGGGACGCAGGAGGTTGGCCAGCTGGAGAGAGACCGCGGGAGGGCTCCAGAGCATGTCCAGCCCACCTCACCCAGTCCTGATTGGCCAAATCCCAGCAGCAAGCTAACATACCAGTTGGAGCATCTGCCCCTTAGTGGTCAGTGCATGTCAAAGTGAGCGGTTGAGCTGCCTTAGCATATCGTTAGCATATTATGTTATGATTGATTGACTGGACAACTGGACAAAAACTGGACACTTAGCGTATTAGGCTTTTATTATATAGGATATATATATATATATTATATAGGATGCTTTTATTATATAGAATATATATATCTACACTAATAAAAGAGAAAAATGGTAATTGGCGTACGGCGCT
>NW_006294654.1:2868396-2883064 GCF_000327345.1 Myotis davidii | reverse complement strand
CCAGTGCTGTGCCGGGCCAGCCTAGGTGAGGAGCCGAGGGCTATTTTCATACTAGCCACACCCCTGTCAGGGAGGGGGGTCCTGCTGGGGTGCCTGGCCAGCCTGAGTGAGGGACTGATGGCTGTTTGCAGGCTGGCCACGGCCCCCAGCCACCCAAGCTCCCAGTAGAGCAGGGTTGGAAGCAGGTATCTGGGATTTATTTATCTTCTATAATTGAAACTTTATTGCCTTTAGGGGAGGCCACAGCCGGCCAGGGCAGGCGGGAAGCTTGGCTTCCTCCATCACCAGGGCAACCAAGCCTCCTGCTTGCTCTAGCTCCGTGGCTGCCGGCCGCCATCTTGGTTGTGTTAATTTGCATTTAGTGGCTCTGATTGGCTGGTGGGTGTGGCTTGTGGTGTAGCGAAGGTATGGTCAATTTGCATGTTTCTCTTTTATTAGATTACATATCTAGGAATAAACTTAACCAAGTAGGTAAAAGACCTATACTCAGAAAATTCCTGGTATAGGACACTGCAAAAAAAAAAATATAGCAAGGTGCAAACAAGTGGAAGCATATACCAGGTTCATGGACTGGAAGAATTAACATTAAAATGTCCATACTATCCAAGCAATCTATAGATTCAATGTAATCCCTATTAAAATAGCAATTACATATTTCAAAGATTTAGAACAAATACTCCAAAAATTTATATGGAACTAAAAAAAGACCCCAAATAGGCATAGAAATCTTGAGAAAGAAGAACAAACTTGGCAGGATCAAAAACTAGATATCAAACCTTACTACAAAGCCACTGTAATTAAAACAGCCTCGTATCAGCCCAAGAACAGGCATATAGGTCAATGGAATAGAACAGAGAACCCAGAAATTGACCCAAGCCATTATGCTCAATTAATATTCACCAAAGGAGGCAGAAGCATACAATAGAGTAAAGACAGTCTCGTCAATAAATGGTGCTGGGAAAATTGGATGGTTTCATGCAAAAAAATGAAACTAGACCACCAACTTACACCGCATACAAAAATAAACTCAAAAATAATAAAAGATTTAAATGTAAGATGTGAAACCATAAAGATCCTAGAAAAAAACAGAGGTAGCAAAATCTCAGACATCTCTCATAGCAATATGTTTGCAGATACATCTCCTAAGGCAAAGGAAACTATGGAGAATATAAACAAATGGGACTAAAGGAAAATAAAAAGCTTCTGCACAGCAAAAGAAACCATCAACAAAATGAAAAGGAAGCCCACATATGAGAGAACATACTTAGCAATGATACATCTGATAAACAGTTAATATCCAAGGTATATAAGGAACTCATACAACTTAACAAAAGGAAGATGAACAATCCAATTAAAAAATGGGCAAAGGACCTAAATAGACACTTCTCTAAAGTGAACATACACATAGCTAAGAGACATATAGAAAACTGCTCAAAGTCACTAATCATCTGAGAGATGCAAATTAAAATGACAATAAGATATCACTTGACACCTGTCAGAATGGCTACCATCAACAAATCAACAAATGACAAGTGCTGGTGAGGATGTGGAGAAAAGGAAACCATAATACACTGCTGCTGGGAGTGTAGACTGGTGCAGCCACTATGAAAAACATTACGGAGTTAACTCAAAAAATTAAAAATGAAACTCCCATTTGACCCAGTGATTCCACTTTCAGGAATATATCCTAAGAAAGCTGAAACACCAGTCAGAAAGAATATATGTCCAGAGTAGTGCTATTTACAATAGCTAAACTCTGGAAACAGCCCAAGTGCCCATCAGTAGATGAGGGATAAGAAAGCAGTGGTACATTTACACCGTGGAATACTATGCAGCTGTAAAAAAGAAGGATCATGCCTCAACCGATTTGGCTCAGTGGATAGAGTATCAGCCTGCAGGCTGAAGGGTACCAGGTTTGATTTCAGTCAAGGGCATGTACCTCAATTGCATGCTCATCCCTAGCCTGGTCAGGGTGTGTGCGGGAGGCAATCCATTGATGTATCTCTTTCACATGATGTTTCTCTCTGTTTTCACTTCCCCAACCCCCAACCCCCACCCCCGACTTCCACTCTCGTGAAGTAAGCTAGTCAGAGAAATACAAGTATCCCATGATGTAGTAACCACCATCTTGTGTAAAAACTGCTGTTTGAAATTTTAACCCTGCAATTTTGGCTTCTGTAAACGCTTGCTTGCTTAAATAATAGGGGAAAATAAGATTACTCCCATTCCAGAGAGGTCATAAACTATGCCCGAGACAAAGTTGTCAGTGCTGGCACCAGGCCAGGCCTTGAGATATGGTCTCATGGCCCAGTCCCAGCACACAGGACTTTTTTCTCAGAAGGTCCGGAAGTCTCATTCCAAATTTGGAAGACAAAGACCTGAAAAAGGTATAAATAGAGAAGACTTCCACCATGCTGGGGCCCAGAATTTGACAGAGACATTCTACTCTGAGCCTGCTAGTGCTAACGTAATAATAAAAGACTCCAAATTAATTTGGCTTATTGATTAAGGCATCTTCTGATTTACAATATAACAATGATCTCACTAATGTGTGGAATCTAATAAACACAATAAACTGACGAACAAAATAGGTTCAGAAGTATTAATTTATGGAACAGACTGACAGATCTCAGTAGAGAGGGAGATGGGGGAGGGGGTACAGGAAGATGTTAGCCAGATAACTTATATGCATACATACATAGCCCATGGACACACACAATAGTGTGGTGAAGGCCTGGGGTGGTGCAGTGGCTGAGTGGAGGGGTGCAAACGGGGGAAAAGAGGGACATTTGTAATACTGTCAACAATAAAATAAATAATTAAAAAGAAGAAAACGTGAAAGAAATGTTAAGAGAACAGGATAATACAAGGAAGTTTTCTAATATACAGAGTTTTACAGGAAGAGAATAGACAACCCATAAAAATGCAATATATGCATCTCATATCTCAAAATTATATGTTGACTTGTTTTTCTTTACACAATTTATTTTAAAATTGAGGTTAAATTCACATCACGTAAAATTTACATTTGAAAGGTATCCAGTTGTGGTCTTTATATTTATGAAGTGGTTCAATTATCATCACTATCTAATTCCAGACCTTTAATCATCCCTAACTAACATCCATACCCATTAGGAGTCATTCTCCATTCTATTTTCTGTATCAAAGGAATTTCCTATTTTGCACATTTCATACAAATGGAATTTTCCAATATGTGGCCTTTTGTTTCTGGCTTCTTTCACTTATCATAACATTACAGGTCCATCCATGCTGTAGAAAGTATCAGTACTTCATTACCTTTTATGGCTGAATACTACTACATTGTTTGGTTATACCACATTATTTTCTCCATTCATCAGTGGGGTCATCAGTTCAGGTTGTTTCCACTTCTTGGCCACTATGAGAAATGCTGCCACTGTTTTGTTTGCTCTCATGGGTGTTCCAACCACTAAAGCCCTAAACCATCTTTCTCCCTGCAGCAATCTTCAGCATTTGTATCTGCTATTCTCCACCTCAAATGCATATTCTTGTCATACCACAAACTTTGTTCTACTTTATGTTTAGATGTAATAAAATATAGAATATGCAATTCCACTTTTATAAATGGATTTTAGGTGGCATCTCCTTATTGGCATTTAGTCTGAATATAAGTATATTAAAAATATCCATGCTTTTACCAACCCCCTTTTCTTTCAAAGAAAAAAAAATTAAAAAGTTAAACCATGTTAACTCCTACTAAAAGAATGTGTCCTGAAATAGATTTCTTATTGGTCTCTAAGGAAATTACTAGTACAATACATTACCAATATTGCAATGCTTTTTTTTAATCTTTTTTTTTAAATATATTTTATTGATTTTTTACAGAGAGGAAGGGAGAGAGATAGAGAGTTAGAAACATCGATGAGAGAGAAACATCGATCAGCTGCCTCCTGCACATCTCCTACTGGGGATGTGCCTGCAACCCAGGTATATGCCCTTGACCGGAATCGAACCTGGGACCTTTCGGTCCGCAGGCCGACGCTCTATCCACTGAGCCAAACCGGTTTCGGCGCTTTTTTTTTTATCTTTACTTAGAATTGCATGAAGATGTTTGGACCAAAAATATAATTTTAAAAATCTCTATTAAGCAAAAGTATTTCTTAACTAATTCTGCTTATTCTTTGTTAGACATATCTACTCTCACTGGTCTGAGCCTCATCTGATTGAGAAAGACGTTAAGTGACGCCACAATCAAATAGTTTAACTGAGCAGAGAGAAGGCTAATAGAACTGGAAGACATGCTTCAGTTTCAAGTGCAGTCTCATTTCTGTCCTGGTTCACAAACCTTCAAGCCAGCATTAGCGTATGCCGTCCATTCTCCTTCACTTAACATCTGACGTGCACAACCAAAGTGCTCACAGCTGGTACTGATCAGGCCAGGCCAACACACTCAAATACTTACATCAGGGAAGCAAGGCCCGGGGTCAGACATCCTTGGCAAAACTTGCTAAACATTTTTGTAAAATTACTTGCAGACTCATCAAGTTACCAGTAATTTTTCTGCATGAATGAGATCCAAAATGCATTTGTGTGCCTGTGGATGTGCTTTTAAAACTCAAACAAAAAGTAAATAATTGCCCAATTTGCATTACTGAAAATATGGGACCTGAGGGGTGGGTGTAGAAGGGGCAAATTAAGGGGAGAGAAGAAAATGAGCATTCCCAGAGGGCAGCTGTTCTAGATGTTACCAGGATGACTTGGAAAAAGAGAATGACCTTGAGAGTTGGAATTCCATTTGAGGGGGAAAGTAACAGGTCTATGATCCAGAATAAAAAGGAAATAGAAATGCTTTAATTTTGCCCCTAAAGCGATAGAAATTTATTGTGTGCATTTGGATGAAGATTTTATGTATTTTTTACTATCCTGGTGGGTAAGCTGAAAAAAATCCATTTCACCCATTTTATGACATTCTGGCCCTTTTGGATTGAGATTCAGGCCATTGGCAAGCAACATTAGTTTGGTTGGACAAAAGGTTAGTCCAAAGTTAAGGCATCATTCTCACTTAGCTGCTTGCCAAAGGGACTCTTCAACCACAAAGCACCTTCAAACAATGGGAAGGTAGCCATTCCTAGGAAATTTAAACTTGTGATAGCTATGTCAGACGCTTTCGTGTCACCGAGTAAATAAATCTTGTTTGCTTATCTATGAAATATGCAAAAAGATATGGGGGAATGCTTGCTAATTAATTCAGGCTACATTTGTTCCTATTGCTTCAACAGGTTTCCTGTGTTTCTCTCCTGGGAATACATTGCTTTTTTTTCTTTTTTAGGGAGTTGCTACCCTTGAACAATCGTTGCTTAATTAAATTCTTATACTTGCTTACTATTTGAATCCATTATTCATTGAAAGAAGGAATCATGTTTTATTGACCTTGCTTTCCCATTGTATGACATATAGTAGCTGCTCAATAAGAATAATCTGACTCATTCATTTGCATCAATCAAGATTATCAAAAGGACATCCTGCAAAGTATATTAGTTGGGATTAAGGTAATTATTCCTTATTTAGAATCTTTCTTTTGAAACCCTTGGGTTTTAAAAAATGGCTGGAAAAATTCAGCGGATTGGCTTTCCTTGAGAGACAGCCAACATTTTTTCTCTTGATCCATAATTGGAATAAAGTGAGGACAGCCATTTAGATGTTCTTTTTAAAGTTCCTAAATTAATACAGACTCAAAAAAGAAGGGGAGCGGGGAGACAGGGAGGGAAATGGAGTAGAAGATAGAAGCAGAAAGAAAGGGACACAGAGGGAGAGGGAAAAATTGGCTAAGAAATTTTCTGCTGCATTTGTCTTAAGATATTAGCACATTTTACGTAACTGTAATTTTGGCTCCAAATTTCATTTTTACCACATATGCCTGGTTTTAAAACTAACTCCCAGAACTGTGCCATGAAATGTTCCTAGTTTAGCATCACACCTGGGTCAAGTTCAAGAACCTAACTACTTCTAGTCCTCACACTAAAGCCTCACCCTCATATGCCAAGAAAAACAGTCTTTGTCATTAAACCATCTGGATCCAATGTACTCTTTCTATTTTTTTATATTTTAAAATTATCTTACAAAAAACATAACAACAGTAAAAATAGAGGGATCGTGAAAATCTTTTAAGAATTTGAACATAGTAAACTCAAATTTTTATTTCATATTTTCCTAATTTTGATGTTATATATGCCCACAAGGGCAACACCCTCTGAGTGCAACCAACTGCTCATAAGTCAAATACATATCTAGTGGGATCCAGCTTATCATTAATTCTTGTCCATATTGCATTTTCATCATTAAATGCAACATTTTAAAAATGCTTTTGAAACATTTGTATGACATAACTCTGGTTGTAGCTTCTTTGCTCTGTAATTACAAACCATTTTCAGTTTTACATTTATAAACACCACTTAAAATACTCAGTTGTTGTTGTTTTTTGTTTCGACTCATCACTTACTTTTTTCCCAATCACCTTTTACTACAATTATCTGCTTACAAACTTTATCAAGTAAAGTTTGGAGCACAAATAACATCACAGGTAGAATTATACCATCATGTATAATTTGCTACCTAGGATGAATAGGTAGCAAAATGTTTTGAGATATAAGAAAAAATGAAATCACTAAAAACTGGTAGCTCATAGTTATAAAAGTTTTCAATGGATTCAAGCGATAATTACAGAACAGAGTGAACTTTATTCCAGTTTAATAAAGATATCTGAATGTTTCTCTTTCTTTTTTGGAAGATCCCTAAGAAAGAATAAAAATCATACCCAACCGGCTAAGCGTCAACTCATGAACCAAGAGGTTGCTGGTTTGAGTTCCAGCTAGGACACATGACCTGGTTGTAGGCTCGATCCCCACTAGGGGGCCTGCAGGAGGCAGCTAATTGATGTTTCCATCTCTCTATCATTTTCCCCTCGTCTATCTCTAAAAATCAATAAAAACATACGTAAAAAAAGAATAAAATAATGAAATGTCAATACTTACAAATATAATTATTTTAAAAAATAAATTCACAAACTAAAATTGGGTTACATAAACCTTGATGGTATATTGATTTAATAAGATATATGACAAATACTTCTTAAGAATAAAAATTAGCAGCATGAGTGTGTTGAAACTTACTATATTCACTCTTCTACATTTTATACAATATTGGAGCTCGTACCCTGGTGCCCCACTTGCATTTTATTCATTGCACTTTTCCTTATAAATGTAATTCAGCATCAGTTTGGCTCTGGGTCAGTCCTGAGGACTTTGATCTAGTTCACTGCTCCCATAGGTGGAAAAGTGTGACAATCTTGATTCAGTAAACAACTTGAGCTTTTGATCTGAAAATAAATAGCTTCTGGGGAAATAGGACCAAAATATATCTTCTTTTTCTAGCTCCGTCTGTCTCTTTTTCATTCAGAAACTACAACTGCATACAAATCACCTCCCTCCATATTATATGTGGGAGCACCTAATGGGTACCTCACATGTGCTCAAAAAAATGTTCATTTTCTTGCAGGCATAACGCTTCGTGGTGTTCCTCTTTAGAAATAGTGATGTTCCTGGCATTGGTTGCTGGTCCAAGTGCAGAGTCTTTCTCATTGATAAACCAAACCCATCACTTCTTTATTGGTAAATTCTATAAGTTTTCAGGGTATCAGCACTATAAAAGAATGATGAATTCCTATTTTTTCTTTTCATGTATCAATCCATTGGAAGGGTCCCGAAGAAGTATTGTTGGGGCCCAAATGTGTCATAGAGCTCAGGGAAGCAGCTTGTCCAGGTTTTACCTACAATTCTTCCTCACTGTCCTTTTTCTTTAGCCATGACTCTGCAGGGTTGGACAGGGCCATTGTGGAGTGCAGGCCACCTGCAAATACTATGTTTCTCTGAAGGTGACTACAAGAATCTAACTCTTGCTTCTACACTTAGTTTTGTTATATTCCAGTAGGTCTTTTATAATCTCCTTGCAACTAAACTTAAGTTGGTGGTCAGATATGTCCATATAAATTTATTACATGCTTTACCCCCTTGGAAAATTTGGATGAAGTACAAAGCTAATTCATTTGGGCCTATCCATAAACTTGTCAAACATGCCCTAAATTTCTTAAATATATGGTGCAAAGTAAAGGGCACTATCTTAAACCACAATCCCTCTGTAGTTAAATCTAAACAAAACTTATTGTTTATTTCTGTCAGTAAATGTTTTACATCCTTATGTCAGAATTTGGAGAACAATAAACTGTGTGAAGATTATATGGACTGTATCATGTGCTCATGATTATTAATCATTGTGCTCATAAATATTAATTTTCTCTAAGTCTATCAGGTAGATATAGAAAAAAAGAGAGAGAACAGTATTTTATTCTTAAACTTGAAATTCATTTGTCTTAATTTTATATGCTTTGACAATATTTTGGTAGACTACTTAAAGCATGTTGAATAAAATTAATTATGTGAAATGCTCAGTTTTACAAAATTGACATTACATTGTAAATTCAGTTTTATATCCTCTTTTTTTCACTTAAATTTATATTTGAGTATTTTCCATGTTATTAAACATTATTTGAAAATACAGTTTTAATGGCTTCATAATAGACTATTGTTAGAAAATAGCATAAATCATTTACCTGATCTATTGTTAGACATTTAAATTATATCCCATTTTTCACTATTATAAAAAAAAACATTATAAACAGTCTTGTATATAAGCTTTTAATTGCAATAACTGATGGTTATTTCTCTGGGATGGATTTCTTGGAATAGATTTACTACCTCAAAGTTTATGAATGTTTCTAAGGCTCTTGGACATATTGCCAACTTGCCCTCCCAAATGGGTTTATAATTTGTTAAGTGCCATTCAAAGCATTGATTCTAAATCCAAAAAAAACTTTTGAAACTCTCTGCTCTAGTGCCGAGATATTGAAGAGATTTCAAATCAGATTGTTCACTTAATTATTTATTTAGCTGACTTACCTTCTCAGGAGAAGCAAAATATGTTTGTGGCCAAAAAATTCTAGTCTTTTAGCATTTCCCCTGAATTATTAAGATCATTTGACCTTAGCAAACAATTTTATTTAAAAGTGAGAGATTATGCCTCTGGCTGGGTGACTCCATTCATGTACATATATTCTCTTCCATTTTCAAGTGTATTGTATTGGGCAAAGCAAAGGTACCTGTTGTCTACACAGTTGTGGAAGGGAAAGATTATTAATCTTGTTTGTACAAATGCTGAATGAAGGTCAAACTCAGAGATCTTTGCACCAGGTGACACATGAAATATGTGGTAGAGCCATGATTCAAACCCAGCTCTATCTATTCACAGAGCTGCCATGAAGTTCGCTGTACTATTCTTGATTTCTAATTAGTAAATTTACAGACTTCTGTGATATAAACAAAGCTTCTATTATAGCTGAATCCCAAACTTTTGGCATTAAACCAGATTGAAATGGAGAGATTTATTACTTCCTCTCTCCATTCAATCATTCTTGTATTCAGCTCTGTTTATTCAGCATCGTCTGTGTGACAGATCTCATGCGAAACACCGTTCTTCAAGATACCTGGACTTGTAATTTAGAAAGCCCAAGTTTATCATCAAGGAATATTAAATTCCCTACGCCTAGTGTGTCATAAAAGTTCAGCACACTGGCAAAGATAGGCAGGTCCAATTAAATTCTGGAATCTACTGATGTCAAATTTTACACTTGATAGGCTCCGCTGTCTCTAAATTAGGACAGTGAATAGTCTGAAGAGCCTTTGCTATTCTTACTTGCCAGGACTCAGATTTTTCCCCATTTATTTTCTGCCAAGATTTTTTTTGCCTACAACTATGTTGTTCAGTGTGGTTAGGAAAAGGAAATAGCAAAGTGATGTGGTGTATCAGAAAAACAATACTAAGAGCAAATGGAGAAAAATGGGGCTGAATCCACGAGGAAACCACACTTCAGGTGACATTGATTTGTATCGAGGAATGCCTAAAAGGCCCTCTACTGAGTCTAAATACTTAAGAGCATATTCATTTCCTTCTAGAAGAAACCAAAATTACCCAGTAATTTAATTCTTATTGAACAAGAAAGGCAGTCAGTTACATCCACACATCCACATAAACTTGCTGGTTTTGCTTTGCCTGTTTCCACGTACTGGAGACTGCAGAACGAGAAATATATTTACAAAACACGCAACGAGGAGGCAAACTTAGCTATTGTTAGCATGGCCTTGGGCTTGATCCATCAAGGAGGTCTAGCCAAATTGCCTGTGACAGAATGTTTTCTCGTAGAGAGGCAGACAAATACCTATCACGCGAATTTGCTCTCAACCATAGCAATAAAAGGACTGGCAGTAGAATGAGTTAAAGAATAAAAAAGGAGGTCAGGAAACTTTCAGAACACACTTGCATCCCTTCCCTTCACTCCTCCTTTTATCTGTCTTTATTCCTATTCCTGACAGAATTGTTTATTGCCTCCTGAATTGTTTTAGGTATTATTTTTTTTTAAAAAATTACTACTAATATGCTTGTTTTACTTAGAAGGATAATTAATAGCTGATTACTGTCAGGTCTGTTTTGGCAGGAGATTGCCAGCTGAAAAGGTTACTGTAGGATGTGTTTCCATGCTCTAGTTTTGAAAAGCCAACACCTGTGCCATATAAAAAGAAGATGGCATCAGAAATACACCCACTGACAGAAGAGCCACCTTTGCTGGAAAATAATCTTCATCTTTTACTCACAATGCACAGCTTTATAGCAAGAGAGAGGCCTTTCGGTTGCCACTACAACTTCTGGTATGTAGATTTTCATCCCAGGTTAAATGCAGAAAACAACCTACCTGGTTTGTACAAAAGAATACTGCTCTCTAGTGGAATAAAAGGAAAAAAAATCCATTACCTCATTCATTTGCTTTGCTTGCCTTCTTGGCTGCCGCCTACGAAAGGCGGCTGAGCTTAGTCCTGGACTTATGACATGTTATGATATATGGCTACAATTATTGTGATATTATACTGTGAAGTGGTTTTGCTCTTGTAATCAAGCAAAACTCCCCCCCCCCGAAAAAAAACCTTCTTTTGTAAATTGAAACCAGTAGGTCTCCCCATCCCTTCCTTCTCAGCTGCTGCTTGTACAAAAAAAAAAAAAAAAAAAAAAAAAAAGCCTGCAACTAATAATGATTTAATTTATACAGGAACTTGCAATAATTTAACTCACTTCAGGTTAATTTGAAAGTGATTAATGGCAGCATTTATGGGGCTGGAAATTTTTAATAATGCTTTACTTGTGAATTTATGGCATTCATGTTTCAGACCATGGGCTGCCTTTTTTGTGTTCATCATCTATCTCCTTCATCCCACAGGTGACGGTCAGCCCTCCCTTTTCTATCCTCCTGTGTGGCTCAGGTTGAGCGGGGAAAGGATAGGTTCTCAATGCCCTATTTCCTATCTCAGTGGGATAAATTTGCTCAGATTGAGGGCTCTTGCCCCGGAATTGTCATTGCCTTATTCATCTTTTTTCTTCTTCTTTTCTTTTTTTTTTTTTTTTGGTTAGATAGAAACTGCCATAAAATTCTCACTTATTTTTTTTAAAAAAATATTTTTATTGATTGATATCAGAGAAGAAGGGAGAGGGAGAGAGAGAGAGATAGAAGCATCAATAATGAGCATCACTGATCAGCTGCCTCCTACACATGCCCCTACTGGGGATTGAGCCCCCAACCTGGGCATGTGCCCTGACTGGGAATTGAACCAGGACCTCCTGGTTTATAGGTCGATGCTCAACCACTGAGCCATGCCCGCCAGGCGAAAATTCTCACTTATTGATTCTGGATTCTGCTCTATTTATTTATGTGTCTGTGTTTAATGTCAATGCCATGCTGTTTTTATTGATATTTTTATGTTACGTACTCATTGAATGTATTGGGGTTACATTGGTTAATAAATTATATAGGTTTTAAGTGTATAATTTTAATAATACTTGCGGGGATTGTGGGTTCCTTGCATGTCTTTGATCACCATGCTAATACATTCTGAGCTGTTCAATGTGGAATGGATCTTCTGGACTTGCCTAGTGGTTTCATACCACTGGGCTGACTCAAATGTGGCTGGGAGTAACAATGCTTTCCAAACAGAAACACACATTTTGAGGGATTAAACCTGTAATCAACAGCCTCCAAAAATGTATCATCAACCTGCCCCATTCCCAAGGCCTGAAAAGTAACTTGAAGTTGGTTCTTTTTTTCAACCTCCCCAACTGTAGAGGTAGGAAGGGCCCTGGTTGGCTCAGAATCTTCATATGCAAATGCACACACATATATGATACCATGTCTGGATGCATTAATGCCCCCTGCCACCATCACCACTTTCAAATTCTATCCTTTTGCTGGCCAGCATTGCAAAGAATTTCAGCATAAAACTGTAAGTAACAATTTGAGAAAGCAACTTTTTGTTTCAGAGATGGTTGGGAATAATGGTGACCTAGAGGCCCTCACATCTTTATGCTCCTAGTCACTCATATCCATTGAGCTTATCCCAAGCCTGCTCAAGTTCTGTGAACCACTTATATAGTTGTGAGGAGCAGAAGTCAATAGGAAAAATAAAAAGGTATTTTACAAGAATGAAAAGCATACTTCTATTTTTTATGTTCAATATTTACTTTATCTTCACCTCTCACATTTGGGCAAAATTCATAATCTCTAAGTGCATTAGATAAATTGATCTCTGTCTGTTATAGGGGAAGTAGTAAAATGATGCTTCTTTGAAAAGTTACCTCCTCCAAACCAGAGAATCAAAGCTCAACTTCAAAATTCTAATCAACGGTACTTGTTGGTTGCTATTTTCACTTGTGTATGAACAATGAGACACTGTTGTTCAGGTGGTGGGAACTGCCCATTGAAAGTAGGCTTTGTGAGGGAGTGGAAAGAGCCCTACAATAAGAGATACATCCAAGCTCCAGCTTTTCCATCAAGACTTTTCCATTTTGAGCCTTGAGTCATGCTACTTCCATGCAACTCAGTTTTTTCATCTCTAAGAGTTACCTACATTAAGGATTCTTACGAGGATCAAATAATGCACTACGTGAAAACAATTTCTGAAAAGACACAATGTACCACACATACTGAGGAGCCTGAATACTATCTTGGTCATATGCTAAGTAGCCAAGATGAACTCTGTTTCACAGAGTATGAACTGTTTGGTTTGTTAATCTCTCCAGCTCTCAGTTTCTGCTCCGGAAACATAGGAATCATCACTACTCACTCAGAGGGTTTTGTGAAGCCTAGAAATAATATGTACCAAGCATCTGGCCTAGGAAGTGGCACAAAATAGGGGCCCAATAAATGATAAGAGGGATAAAAACATGCTTGATAATGAATGTTAGAGGCAATGCATGGGAGTACCTAATCCAGTTCCAGTCATACAGTAGGTGCACATAAAATTCTAAGTGGGATGATAATGATAATGATGACAATCATGATAATATTGTTCATATAGATAATGATGATGATGACAAAGATGATGATGATAATAGAGAAGAAATGCAATATATGATAGCTGGAAATTTTTAGCTGGAAACAGCATCATATGGTCAAAAGAATCCAATGTATTTGAGTTTGAAAACTGATTCCACTTCTTAGTCATATTTTGACCTTGAGGAAGTTGTTAACTTCTCTGAGCCCAGATTTTCACAAATTTATAATTTCAGTGCTGCTTAAAGCAATATCACTAAAATATGTGATCCAAATACTGACATCTACTTTATTCCAGATATATATTCGCTCCTTTCCCTCCTTTTGCCATCAGTGTATATGTCCAGAACAATTTGTTTTGTCTTATTTTAAGTTTTGGGGATGCTCACTTTCTACTTTTTGGAGAAGAAATTGCTTTGCTTTATATAATATATACTCACATTCCATTGGTCAGAGCTAGTCATATGAGATTAGTTATATGAAAAGGAAGTTTTAGGAGCAAGAATCTCCTCTGAGAAATCACTTTCTAGCAACAACAACAACAACAAACTCTCTAGAAGAATAATCTATAGTAGAAACTAGGCATGTTTGCCACAATCATCTTCTCTGGCCTTCAAGTATTCATGCTTTTCCTCCCAAACACAGTACACACACAAAAGGGAGAGAACCACTCCCATCTCTCCAATTCCAGGTCCAGGATCTCTAGGGGTTGCACAGTCCATGTCTAGGTCTGTCTTCTCAAGGTCCAGAACCAGCTATCTGCAATTTTCCATGGATTTCCCATTAAACAGAATGGAACATATACAGGGTGGGGGCAAAAGTAGGTTTACAGTTAAGAATAAGTGAAACAAGGTCTACTCTTATATTATTATCCACTAAATATGGTATTATTTTCCATACAAACAACTATAAACCTACTTTTACCCCACCCTGTATTTTATTGCTTTCTTACACAATCTGAAATAATTATTGGGTATTCCAAATAATTTTATTTTTATATTATTATTATTATTATTTGTTAAGGAAAATATTTTATTTCCTTTTCCATTGATTTTTTTAGCGATAATGGAAGTGAGGGAAGGAAACAGAAAGAGAAAGAAACATTGCTGTGAGAGACACACATCTATTAGTTGCCTCCCGCACGCACCCCAACCAGGGCCAGGAATCAAGCCTACCACCGAGGTATGTGCCCTTGACCAGACTCCA
>NW_006294654.1:2854128-2867008 GCF_000327345.1 Myotis davidii | reverse complement strand
ATTATATTAGTTATATCAAAAGGAAGTTTTAGGAGCAAGAATCTCCTCTGAGAAATCACTTTCTAGCAACAACAACAACAACAAACTCTCTAGAAGAATAATCTATAGTAGAAACTAGGCATGTTTGCCACAATCATCTTCTCTGGCCTTCAAGTATTCATGCTTTTCCTCCCAAACACAGTACACACACAAAAGGGAGAGAACCACTCCCATCTCTCCAATTCCAGGTCCAGGATCTCTAGGGGTTGCACAGTCCATGTCTAGGTCTGTCTTCTCAAGGTCCAGAACCAGCTATCTGCAATTTTCCATGGATTTCCCATTAAACAGAATGGAACATAAGCAACATACAATGAAACCTTTTTTTTTTTTAAGGGAAACGTTTGGCCATAGCATCTGAGATGGCCCCCCTACCTTGAGGATGAGAAAGTTCCTTTAAATAGCCCAAGATTCTTGGGTATACCCCTTATTCATTTTTCTCCATGACCTCAGGCTCAGAACTATCTGAGCTTTTTCCTTATCTATTATCCTCCATGGATATATTTGAAATGGAAATTGGGACAAATGCACAACTTGGATACAGTATAACTTTTGTAGGCTGTTTCTTACTCATGCAAATGTGGGATATAAAGAGTAGTTTAAAAGCTTGATAAGTCAAAGTGGATTTTTAAAAAGTTAGACTCATTGTCTCTTTGGCAATACATTTTCTTTCACAATGTAGTAGAGCTCTGATCCATTTTCCTTACAAAGAATTCCATAGACCAATAACCCATGACAATGTTGAATTTCACCTAAGACCTCTGCTCCTGAAAACCAATGATGGCTAAGAAATCCACATTTGTGTTCTGAGAAGCAATCTACTGTGAAGAATCATTCTTCCATGTATGACTCAAAGATGCCCCCCACCCCACGTTGTTTATTTATGACAAGGCTTGCTATAGACCTTTTAAATTCCCATTCTCATCTTTTCATGATTAGCTAAACTGCTTGTCCATTGAGCAATCTGAATAAAATGTCCTTTAACTTGACCAAACTTTACCACCTTTTATTTTTAAAATTTTATTTACTGACTTTGGAGAGAGAAGAAAAGAGAGAGAAATGAGAAACATCTATTTATTGTTCCACCTACTTACACATTCATAGGTTGCTTCTTATACTATGTGCCCTGACCGGGGATCAAACCCACAACTTTTTCATATAGAGACTATGCTCTAATTAACTGAGCTACCTGATAAGGGCTTATTGATTTGACAAAACTTTAGTCAGATCCATTTCCTTCTACCAGGTCCCTAAACTTTGTCTCACCCATAAGTTTAAGCCAACACTGAAATGGGGAATAACTCTCTTTAATGGCCCCCTCTGAAAATAAATAGGCTAACTACAGAAAAAAATGTTTTTGCTCAACTTTCGAGCATGCCACTTGCTCATTCTATACCCATTTCTTTCTAGTCTTGTTTACTCCTTTCTGTAACACAGAAGCTTCATGAACTTGGCTCCCCACATCTCTCCCAAGATTTATGAAGTTTTCAGCCATTGTTTCTTTAAATACTCATTCTTCATTTTCTCCCTTTCTTCTCCTTCTGGATATCCCCTAACGTGTAAATTTGTTCACTTGATGATATGCTGTATGTTGCATAGGCTTTCTTCACTCTTTTTTCTCTGTTCCTTTGACTGGATAATTTCAAATGACTTGCCTTTGAGTTTATAGATGCTCTCTGCTGCTTATTCAAGTCAAGTCTATTCTAGATGCTCTCTATCACATTTTGGGGGAAATTTTTCCATTGTCTTCTTCAGCTCCAGAATTTCTTTTTGATTCATTTTTATTATTTCTATCTCTGTTAAACTCATTTGTCCTTGTATTTTTTCACTTGTTACCTTTTTGTGTTTTCTTGTAATTCACTGGGCTTCCTTACAACAACTATTTTGGAGTTCATGTTTGACATAGGGTAGATCTTCATTTTTGGAGGATCAGTTACTGAAAAAGTACTGTGTTCCTCTGGTGGGTCATGTTTTCTTCATTTTTTTTCATGTTCCTTGAATTCTTGAATTGCTGTCTTCACATTTTAAGAAGCAGTCACTTCCTCCAATCTTCTTTACTGATGAGCATTGGGAGAGAAATTTCTTCACTTGCCAGGCCTGCTGGAGATTCTGAGGCTCTCTGAAACCTTTTTTAGATACTCCTGCTCATTTCATGTTTCCTGACAGTGTGTGTGGGGAAGGGGTGCTTACTCTTAAGATTGGATGACTTTTCTTGATCCTGCAAAGCCAGGGTGAATGCCAACAGCGTTCCTTTTGCTTTCTGTAGGGTGGGGCTAAAATGCTCATGTTGATTCCTTTCTCCCAATCCCAATGAGCTGGGCCAGTTTTCTGTACATGCTCACTACCTGCCTGCAAAGGCTCACATTCATTGCCCTCCAGGGCATTCACAAGGAGCCAGCTCTGGGGTATGTATGTGGGGGTGGGGGTCAGGCATGCAGAGCACTGGGAGTGCTCATGAGCCAGTTGACTGGGTCCACAGATGAAGCATCTGCAGCGGCTCATGGGCAGGCTTTTTGATGGCATCCATGAAGTGATTCACAGGATCTGCTTATCTTTGATGAGTTCTGGCCCTGGCTGCTGAGCTCCTAGCCTCTCCTTGCCTCTCAGCCATGCAGATCACCTCAGTACTCTGAATGAGTGAGATATAATTGGGTCCATTTGACAGCATCCCACACAGATGGGAAATCCAGGTGCTCACTTACATACTATCATTTTCTCCTATGGGAGAAATCATGAGCTGAGATATCTCTCTTGGCACTGAGCTGTGCTGCTTTGCAGGAGGTGTGACATGAGTAAGTAAAACTGTTCTTTTTACCCTCTTTAGTGTATCCAATCCCAGATTTTTTCTCAAATGGTGTACTAAAACTTCTCTGTTGGATACTTAGATTCCCATGAAGGCCCTCTTGTGTGGGGATGGTTGCCAAAATCAGTGAAAGAAGGTAGAAAACTCCTATTTCACTATCTTGCTTACATCAGCCTCCAGAAGGCTCCTTTCTTAATCTAACCAGGGCAGTGAGTCTGTTTTTCCACCTAAGAGGTATAACTTGACCTTGGTAGTTCCAGAACAAATGGAGAATCTCATATATGTTAATGCTCAGTTCTTTTATGAATCTGAAATTGAACCATCCACCAGGTGTCACATTAAGCTCCTAAATACTTCTCACAAACTGCCCCTAAAATAAAAAATGAAATGGCAGAAGAGGATTCATAGTGATGCTGGAGCATGAATAGCCTTGTGATCTATATTAGAGAGGTTGAGAAAAAGTTCTTCAAATATATATACACACACACATATATACACATATATATGCTTATACATTAAATATATGTGTGTATGTATATATATATGATGTACATATACACAAAAAGGAGAAAAATATTAATAACCCATTTACTTCAAAAAATATTGAACTGCTTAAAATAAAAAAAAATGATTTAAATGAGAATAAAATCATATGAATCCTGTATAATAAAAGGGTAATATGCAAATCAACCTAACAGTGGAATGACCAGTCGCTATGACACACGCTGACCACCAGGGGGCAGATGCTCAACACAGGAGCTGCCCCTGGTCAGTGTGCTCCCACAGGAGGATTGTTGCTTAGCCAGAAGGCAGTGGCTGGAGCCTCTCCTGCCTCTGTGGCAGCAGTAAGGATGTCCGACTGCCGGCTTAGGCTCGCTCCCCAGTCCCCATCCCTTGAGGGGTCCCAGAATGTAAGAGAGCACAGAATGGGATGAGGGACACCCCCCACCCATTGCACGAATTTTGTGCACTGGGCCTCTGGTCTTATAATAAAGCAGGAGAGGATAAAATACAAATATCTAAAATCACGGATTAAGAAAATATATTTAGCTCTGAGCTCTCTAAAAAGCATAAACAAAAGGGAGATAGTTTAAGTAGATAATAAGAGTAAGAATTATATGTAACAGGAAGAAAAAGCATATTGGGATCTGTAACTATAAATCCTTTTGAAAAATGTGAAACTCTGATCATGAAAGGCCTTATGCTCTGTAGAACATATGGATAGGTTGGGAATAGGAGATGTGGAAAGCTGTTTCTGCCCATAACAGAGACTAATATGGAACTCAGAAGCAACCTGGGTGGATGAGTGAGATAGTAAGTTTACAAAAGACTTTGTCAACATGATTAGAATCATCTCCAGGACTTCCAAAATTTTGAGTCAAAGTTAACAAACTTAGGAAAAGATTTTTTTTTAAGGAACCAGGGAAATTGTTGTTATTGCTTATGATTATGTAGAGTACAAGAAAGATAATATTAGGAATATAAGAATTACTAGTATACATAGAAATGCAACAAAAACATTTACCCCTAGAAATATCCAGAACTTTTACATTTTCTATGACTTAGAATATTATGATTAAGGAATCACATCTTTATGTCATAGGGAAAATGATAACTTAGTGGTAATACAAAAACACACACATTTAATATAACAGGCTTTACAGTAAAAAAAAAAAAAAAGAAAAATTTAAAGCCTAAAGAGAGGTGAAGAATAGCTCTGTAAACAGTGATTTCAACCATAAACTGAAAGTAGAGGTTTACATCTAAGCCATTCTGAAACTCATCAGTCATCTCCATCATTACATCTCACGAGGCTCTGCCACAGGAAGGCAATACTGCATACTATTTGAAACAGAAAATGAATGTGTATGAGGTCCATGGTTTCTGCAGCTCCAGGTTGGTATTATTAACCTGTTTTTAATATTCACATTTTAATGAACTTTGCATTTTCTTCAATTTTGGGGGGCAGATATATTTCAAGTTCACTTAACAGGGAAATTGTATTGGGTTAATAGAGGAATAAAAGGTGCTCCTTTACTTTTTCATTTTTTCATTTCCCTAAGGAAAAAAATACAGTATCAAAAATAGTAAAATGTAACTTCACTAAAAAATAAAATGCAATGTTTTTATCTTGCTATTATTGGGGGACAGGCCCCAAATCCACCATAAAGAGTTCTGTCACTCAAAAATGCTGAAACTTCAGGATGCATGCTAGACAGTTTCCTTAATTCTCCTATGGTATTTTACTTTTAATTCCAAGATCAGTTGTTAGATTTTTAAGGCAGCTCAAGGATGGGCAGACAAATTTACTTCAGGTATGGACACTATATATTTCAGACTCTCTAATCTCTTCTTGTCTAAAACACTTGCACTCCGTTCCATAAACTAACAAAATTTCCAAAGTACTCTCACATTTCATGCTTTTAAAACACATTATGCAGAGTTCTAGACTGTATTTGAACCATGAAATTGACACAAACACTCAGGAACACATAATCACATGCTCCTGCTATCTACTTCTGAAAATGTGGTTATTATATTGCCAGTATTTGGAGCCTACAAAACATTGCACCTCTGTTTACCCTTATTATAATTAGGAAATGAGAAAATGGGAGTACTCTTTGGGCACTGAAATAGCAATATAAACACAGATCAGATCAGACCCCATCAAAGACACACACCTTTATGCAACAGCCCAACTGCGTGGGTGAGTACAGGCAGCAGTGTCAGGCAGCCTAGTGTGAGTTCAGGCTCCACCCCTTCTGTTGTGTGCACTTGGGCAATTTACTCTATTTGTGGCTATTTCTTAACCCCTAAAACGAAGATGTAAATAATAGTGCCTATATCATGTGGTTGTTTTGAGTGAGGCTACATTAGTGAATATGTGCAACATGATTTTAGGAGTGCCAGGCAAAAAATAAGTGCTATAACATCTTTTCTCCTCATTTATTGTGGTCATCGTCATCATCATCATCATCATCATCTTCATCCTTATTTCTGGCCAGAAAGAGCAGCTTATAACCATAGTGGATGTAACAATACATATAAAGAAATGATGTATGTGGGTTTGGGGGATGAAAGCGGTTGGTTAAAAAGAAAAAAACTTGTACTATGGACACAGATAATAAGGTGTTGAAGGCCTGGGGTGAGGCATTTGGGGCAGAGGCAGGCTAGAAGGCGTCAATGGGGGCGGGGGTAGCAGGGGACATATGTAATACTTTCAAAAATAAAGATTTACAAATAAAGAAAAAGAAAGTTGTTGCTTAAAATAAGTTGATCTCCAGGAGAAGGATCTATTCTAGGATTTAGAACAAATCTAAAAAGTCTACAAAGAGGGCCAGACTGACACATTTACTGATCTATTGTCATTACATGAGGTATTTTACAAAAGGACCTATAGACAGTCCCTGTAGCCCCACCCCCACAAGACTCCATTGATTCTTCTTCTGATACCTACAGACATCTTTCTGCGTTGGCAACAGAGAAAAACAGGTTACCCCATTGACTATTATTATTAATAATATTGATTATTATTCTTAGTTTGCTTCTCATAAATAAAAACCAATTTATTTTTAGAGAATAAAAAGTGTATGAATTTCTTTTTCTTTTTTTTACAGTTTTCTTTTTTAAAAAAAATATATTTTATTCATTTTTTACAGAGAGGAAGGAGAGGGATAGAGAGTTAGAAACATCCATGAGAGAGAAACATCGATCAGTTGCCTCCTGCACACCTGCTACTGGGGATGTGCCCGCAACCAAGGTACATGCCCTTGACCGGAATCCAACCTGGAACATTTCAGTCCACAGGCCAACGCTCTATCCACTGAGCCAAACCAGTTAGGGCTGAATTTCTTTTTCTTACAATAAAACAGTGTAGTGTGCAAGGGTTTGAAGAAACAAAAATTCTTACTGTTGGATTTTTTAATGCTGCCCTTTTAAAAACTGATTTACTATTCTTCCACTTACTGGTGGTACCAGACCTTTGTTATTGGTTTTAGAAATGCCAGTCTGGTTCAATTTATTTTCTCTTTTACATCAGCGGTGCTGAATATCTTATTATTACCTTCTTATTGTTGCATTGAAAAAACTTAGTATAGTGAGTGGGTGGAGATGTCGGACAGATCTTAAATTGGAATCTGCTCTTCTATTTCTATCTGATAGGCTTTGAACAAGTTATTTGACCCCTTTGATTCTCAGTTTTCTCATTTGTAAAATAGGATTGTATAATTTATAAAATCAAAAGAGAATACATAAAATACTTATGTGAAATTACTGACACATTGCCAATTCTAAATAAGTGTATGATCCATTTTGCCTCCCTTTCTGAAAACCAAATATAATCATAAATTGTCATAGAAAGATCAGGTTAATTACATTTCTCTCCATTCACCTTGTTCTAACTCGTTTCTGCTTTTGCTTTTTAATTTTGGATTGATCTTTAGGCAAAAACAGTAATGCCATTTAAGGAAACCAAACTGATACTGATGCAATATGGCATTTATAATCATAAAGTCAGTCTTGTGAGGCCTTATTATCCCATGGGACAGAAGATAAGATCAAGGCTTAAAGTAACCCACCTGCCATATTTAAAAAGTGATGGAGCAGCGTTTTAAACTCCTGTTCTATCTGACCCCAAAGTTCATGATTTTGGTAGACTTCCTCCATGAGTTTTGAACTGTCATTCAAAAGTAAATGGCATTTTTTTCTCTCTTTCTATTTAACTTTTATCAACTGATGCAGTGTTTGAAATGAACTTCATGTTACTCTAAATTTCTGTGATACAGCAATGAACCAAGGTGGCAGAGGCCTTGCTGAAATTAGGCTTACAAGTTTTTGGGGGGGGGGCGGGAGCCAGAGAGGAGCAAAGCCAAGAAGTGGGGGGGGGGGGGGGGGGGGGGGGAGGAAGATCAGACAATAATAAAATAAATTTAGAACATTTCTATGGTGTTAAGTGCCATATAAAAAAGTAAAGAACAGTAAAGATGAAAGATTGATGGTGAAGGGAGTGCTCTAATCGTATAGAGTGGCCAGGAAAAGCATCTCTAATGAGGTGTTTTTCTAGCAGAGACGAGGATACAATGTGGAGGCAGCCATGACCATAGCTAGCAGAGTTTTCCATGCAGACCATGTGCAAAGGCCCCGCAGCATCTGTACGACTATGATGTTTGAGAAATGAGCCCGTGTAGTGTAAGTAGATTGCCAAACAGGGACAGTGGTAGGTGATGAAGACAGAGTTGGTATCATCTGGGATCATTTAGACTGTGTAGATCATGTTAAGGACTTTGGGTTTTTCTTCAAGTCATTGGAGAATTTAATGAGAGGAGATGTATGATTTAGCTTGAGTTTTAATTGTCTTACCTGGCTGATGAGAAGAGAATAGACTTACTTTGGCTGATGTGAAGAGGATAAGAACAAAAGCATAGAAACTAGTAAATTATTTCAATATTCTAGGTAAGATTATTTTCTTCATCTCCAGAGCATAATTATCTCCTCTTTTACTCCTTAATTCAATCACACTTTACACTTCTTGCCATTTCCTCTGATAACTCTAGCCCCTAAACATTGGAGTACTTTATAAATATCAAGACTCTAATTATAAAGCCTGGAAATAAATAGAGTATAACATTGATGAAAAGTTTTGCATCCATGACAATGCAATGTCAATTGCTCCATACACATTGGTCTCCCTGGTGATTCAGAGGCAGATCCACACATATACAAACAAAATATATAATGGAAATAGCATCACAAATTAGTGGAAAGAGAATTATTCAGTAAATAATTCCAGGAAAATTTCTTATATGCATGAGGGGGAAAAAGTGTTGCCTACCTCACATCATTCACAAAGACAAATAGTAAGTAATTTAAAGACTATAAAAAAGACAGTAATATCCAACAATATTGAAAAATTCTTAGAAAGCTGTAGGAGAATATGTTTAAGATTGCAGGGTAGAAAAATCTGCTTAAATAAGATTTTGAAAGTTATAAACCATGAAGGGAAAGAAAATCCATTTTTGCTCCACCTATCAGACTTCATTCCTTCAAACTTATCTCTCAAATTAGCAAAGAGAGGCACTTGTCCTCACTCTGTAACTTGGCAGATTTCTCAATTGCACAAAGAAATTATAATAAAATATATAGTTATGGTGTTTTTTGCTCATTGTCAATACATAAAACAGTTCAGACTGCCTTTTATTAAGGGAAAAAGACATTTTCCTCAAAGGTCTGGCAACCAGAAATACAAGTTCTAAACCTAAAATTTAACATAAAATTAAACCCTTTCAATTTTATCTATCAAATGTAAATGATAATATATTTTATACCTAATTTTAAAAGTCAGAATCATATAAGATTATGTAAGTTTAACTACTTTTGGATATTTCAAGCATAAAAAGCAACTATTTACATTATGTCAAGATACAGATTAGCAATGTAGAGATCTTAGGATGTGTTAAAACTGCAATTTTTAAAACTCACTACCATGTAAATTTTTCTGGTTAGTTTTGACAAAAATGAGCAGTCTTGATTTATCAAACAAATAGGTTTCTTTCTGCATTTTATTCTACAAGAGTAGACTTGGGCAGTTAGCATCTTGACAGATATGAAATCTCTCTGGATAAAATGTAACCACTATGATTATTTCCATTAAGCCTTAGATTTTGCAGGGAAAAAAATGAAAAACATAAGAGGGGTTTCTAAAACCTTAGACTCATGGGAGCCACAATTTTTCTAAATAGCATTTTCTTTGTTTCTAAAGTATTCAAACTGCTTTGGAGGGGATATTGTTCTGTGCAGTTGAGCAAGATAAATCACACATGTAAGCAGATGATCCCAGAATACAGTTAGATGAACAACCACAAAGCACCAGGGAAAACAGTGTATATCCCTATGTAGTGGCTATGTCTGAACAAACAAACCAATACTATGAAGTACTGAGGCATTTAGTACAGTGATTAGCAAAATACATTCCACTTTTATTATCAATGATATAATAGAGATAGAATTGTTATGTGTGTTTGAATGATAATATAGAGATGGTGAGATAGTCAGAAAAGGAAGAAAACAGAGTTAGGGAGAGAGGAACTATTGAACTAAGTGTGGGTAACAATAATCCTACTTTATAATTTAGCAAAGGCATATAAAACTCAGACATCTTACATGCTTGCATTGTCATCTAGGTGGGTCCACTCTTATGTAATGGCACCCAGCAACAGGAATCTAGTGTCACTGATGGTAAGGTTCTACAAGAAGTAGGAATTTGGGCACATGTATCTGAGCAATGGGTAGCTAGTAAACAGTAAACACTGTTCTGGGGAAACACAGTTCAGGGCAAAGCATCACTAGAAACCAAAGAGGAAGTGAAGTAATTTGGGTGAGCACATGCAAAGGAGAAATCATAAATAACAACAATAATGCTGAGAGAGTTTTTGCTCTGAGAGGTAGTTTATCATGTTTCAGCTGGTGTTGGAGTAGACTAGGGTGCCTTAACAACAAGACACAGGTTGTAGCACCACCTCTTCTGTACACAATACTCATTGTATATTCAGAGATAATATTGGCCTGCTGCACCTGAAACTGTTATAACGTAACTGTATAATTCAAACTTAGTTGGGCGTGCTATTGTGAGCACGAATGTGAGTCTTAAAAGAGACATAATACACATGAATAGATGAGAACAGCAGGTTTTTATAAACCTTCATACTACATAAAAGAGTCATTTCTGAGTAAATGTGCTACTGCCAACTATTGGGATGCAGAGCCAGTTTTGAATATTTAAGCAATAATTGACACTGTCTTCAAAGCAATGCATGACTCCCATATTGAGACCACAGAGTGCTGTGTTTACTTAGAGTCTGAGTTGATGATAGACTTTATATTACATTCAGGAATGAAATGAGATTATCTGAAAGATGTTCCAAACTAATGTTATTGTCAACACTGAAGAAGACACCAGTTTCTAACGTGAACTTTGCAGGCTTTGAGCTCCTTCTGAGGAAGTAGTTTCATGAGTTTTAATTGAATAGTCAATTAACATTAATCAAATATATTTGGGAACTGATTCGCAATATAGAAATTAGTTCAGATAAGTGTTACAGATAAGGAGGACGTAAAAATATTTTTTAAAATATTAGAATAAAGACCCGGTGCACGAATTCATGCATGGGTGGGGTCCAGCCAGCCTCCCCCGATGGGGGCCAGTTGGGCAGGGCCAGCAGGGGGGAGAGAACGCAGGAGGTTGGCTGGCCAGACTCGCCCGATTGGGGTGGGGGGCTGATTGAGGCCACTGCAGGGCACATCATAGCAACCAATTGTTCCAGTCATTCTGTCATTCCAGTTGCTTGGCTTTTATATGTATAGAAAGAGAATGTCTGAACACTCGGATAGGCTCTCCTCTTCCTTTTGAATTATAATATAAAAATTTTTAAAAATCTATAAAATAATTTGATTTTTAAAAATTTAAGTTTTATGTGCTGGGAAATATGACCAGGTCAATTATGTTTTCTGTTATCTAAGCGTTTTACTTTGGTTTGAAGACCTTGGCCTATTCTGATAAACATGGCTGTACAGAGAAATCTGGGAAGCTTTTCACTGAGTGAAGTAGATAGAGTTCTACATTTTAAGAGAAAAGACTGGACGTTCCTATTTATCTGTTGGACAGCTTTCCAACTGCCACCCAGTCTGTTCTATTTTGGTTTTAAATCCATCTATGAAGCAGATTGAGTGCTCTGACATACCAAATTCTTAAATTTAAGTATATTAGAATCAAGGTTTGGACAATATAAGATGATCCCCTCAAATGCATAAAATTTCAATCAGTGAGTGAAAATTAACAAAATAAATTGAATGTGCTAAAGTAAGTCAGAGGAAAAGAGTAGTCCATAGACACTCCAAGGTAAAAAGTTATCCCTGGAGGACAATTGTTTTCTACATTTTGTAGGTGTGAATTATCAAAATATAGTGGAGCAGAACACAAGTTTCCACTTTAGATGTTTCTATGGTGAGAATCTGAGTATGAAAACTTGGGCTTGGAATATTCTTAGAGAGCTCATTGACCCTCGCTCTTCTCCTGAAGATGTAATTTATTGGGTGTTATGAATTTAAACCATCTATAACTCCCAAGTGTATCACCTATCTTTCTATAACTCAATTTGGCCAGCTCACTCTCTGTGCTGAGACCATGAAGATCCTTTTTAGCCTCTGTCATTCTCAGAACATAAAGGATTTCATATCTTCCTTAAAATGGCCATATCTATTTTAGGTGCAGCTTTATCTTGATACCTAGAGTTTCTTTTTTTTTAATTGTTTTATTGCTTAAAGTATTACAAAGGGTATTATATATGTGTCCTTTTTTTCCTCCCGCCCTTGAAAATCCCCTGGCCTCCCTACCCCCCAGTGTCTTATGTCCATTGGTTATGCTTATATGCATGCATACAAGTCCTTTGCTTGATCTCTTACCCCACCCCCTCATGTCATATCTGATAAGGGCCTAATCTCCAAAATGTATAGGAACTCATACAACTTAACAAAAGATAAACAATCCAATCAAAAAATGGGCAAAGGATCTAAATAGACACCTTTCAAAAGAGGACATTCAGAAAGCCAAGAGACCTATGAAAACATGCTCAAAGTCACTAATCATCCGAGAGATGCAAATCAAAACAACAATGAGGTACCATCTCACACCTGTCAGACTGGCTATCATCAACAAATCAACAAACGACAAGTGCTAGAGTTTCTTGTAGGCAAATAGAAGGTAAGTGGAATTCTTTGGAACATATTCATTTCTTTAAAAGTTTTTATATTCATGACATTAACATGAAAATATAATTTCTATCTAAAATTTCTACACCCTAACTGCTTTGGCTAATGGATAGAACATCAGCCTGTAGACTAAAAGGTCCTCAGTTTGATTCCAGTCAAGGGCATGTACCTTGGTTTCAGGCTCAATCCCCAGTAGGGGGCATGTAGGAGGCAGCTGATTGATGTTTCTCTCTCATCAGTGTTTCTAACTCTCTATCCTTTGTCCTTCCTCTCTGTGAA
>NW_006294654.1:2850028-2853674 GCF_000327345.1 Myotis davidii | reverse complement strand
CCTGCTTCATTGGCTTCCCTACAAAATAAATGGAACAAGAACTTGCCAATTGTAGAAGTCAAATGACTCCAAATCAGTGATTCTCCAATGAAGCACTCACTTCACTATCCCTTTGCCAGTGTGGCCTATCATGGTTGTCCTCAACTGAAATGCCAATAAAGCATGCATTTCCACTGCAATACACCCTCATACAGTCCCTGCATGATCCCGACCTAGCAAGGTGCACATTAGACACTAACCTGTACTGACATGTTGATTATAAAGTCTCTGGGTTTAGGGAAAAGCATTTTTTATTAAATAGAGGCCCAGTGCACAAAATTTGTGCACTGGTGAGGGAGTGTCCCTCAGCCTGGCCTGAGCTCTCTCCTAGTCTGGGAGCCCTTGGGGGATGTCCGACTGACAGAGAGCAGGCCTAGGCCACTAGTTGGACATCCTTACCACTGCTGCCATTTGGTCAATTTGCATACTAGCCTTTTATTATATAGCATGTTTTTCAAAAGATTTTAATTTTTGACATACCATCTTTTTAGGAAAAAATAAACATTTCATGGCGTTAGTAAGGTAAGTTCTTCTGTTTTTAGTTTTATATACTGTAAACTTAAGAAACTGGGCCTAGAGAACAATTACCAACACTGAATAAAACAAAGAATCAGGAAGTTGATGAGTTCTGAATACAGATACTGATAAAAGGTAAGAAGTAATAAATAAAAGTCTGTTTTTTTTCTGGTCTTGAAATTGATATATTACAATGATAATTTGATGTGCACTCTAATTTAGAGTTTAAAGGAAGCAATAGTTTTAAAGATGGACATTTATCCTCTGAACTTATAAACATTTAAACAACATATGACTCACAATGATAGAAAACAGGTGTGCTGGAACAAAAATGCACTGTAATTTAGCCTAATGTCAAGTATTAAATTCATTTTCAGACCCTTGAAATTTCTTTCAGTGTAAGTTAAGTAAACATTAAAGTTATAAAACAACTGTCATTTGTCAAGAAAATAAATGTAGATTATTCTTGGTGTTTTTATTTTTAAGGATCCACATCAGCACCACCATCTGAAAACTAGGATGTTTATGTTTAAATTGAATATTTGTTCCATTCCTCTGAGGCATTATTGGCTGGTAGCCCCTGCTTTGGAGAATGGATAAATTGGTTTTAGTTCCACTCTGGTGATTAGATCCAAAACGTAGGCCAGATATTTATACGGATGCATTTAATTATGTGTTTTAAAAATTCTGTTTATGCCCTCAGGTGAATTAACATAATTATTATTTAAAGTTGGTTTCTTCCTTTTTTATTGTAGTTACTAGGGCCACATAAATCTATATAGAAAGAATTTTCCTAGTGCTTTATTTGGCTACTGTTTAAATATATCCTTGGACCTTTTAGTTAGCAGACAGAGTTTAATAGCAGCCATGGAGGTTGGCAGAAGAACCAATCTAGGGTAAGAGAAGCAGGTAGTTTGAATGACAGTTCTTCCACCTATAGGCTGAGAGCCTAAGCACAAATGTCTGGGACTATTGTGCCCAATTTCCTCATTTGTTAACTGGACCTAATAATACCTTTCTTACAGGGATGAGATAAAGTTTAAATTATTTGTATGTGACCATTCCTCTTTTGTAGAAAATATTTCATGGATTTAGTTTTCTTTTCTTTATATGTTGGAGGAAAGGGGGGAGGGGCACAAGGCATTATTTTGCATTTCATTTTCTATTGTATGTCTGTGAATAGGTATTTATATGCCCATCTCATAATTATTGTTCAACATTATAAAGAAGATTAGCACATCATTTTTTTTGCACAAACCACATGCTATGAACTGTTTTATGAATATTCTTTACATCTGAACTCCTCTGAGAGCTGTGATATAGCTATTTTGCAACTGTGAGAAGTGGGAAGGCCCTCCCTCATTGCTGCCATCATAGGAGAAGTGTTTCTGCTTTTGTAGGTTCTGTCCTGGAATATTCAAAAGCCAGCCTGTCATGAACTGGCCTGGACAATGAAGTACCATTGATAATATTATTTCCATAAAAAGCTGTGTTATAAGTTTCCAGTTAGGACAAATTTTGGTACAAAGCCACAATGTTTATAGCCCTTAATTTTCATAATAAATACATATATTTGTGACAAACTCAATATATATCCAGCAGTGGATTGTTATTAAAAAAAACTCTAGGAAAAGCCTGGAAATTATGAAAGAGAAATTATAGCTATATACTTAACAAGATACAAAACTTCTCATAAAAAATATAAATTCTCTTTTTACTGAAAATGTTATGCTTTCTTTTTTTCCTTAAATATGTCATATTTTATAGTTAAATGTTGCTCTATATTAGAAGTCTTTTGTCATTGAAATAAAACATGGACCCTTGCTCTTAACATTACAGAAATCCTTTATGGTAGCATGTTTACAAGGACAGATGTTTCTTAATTAACTTTTTAAAATTTCTTCTTTGTTTCTCAAATGTATTTAATCTCCAACACTTGACTTCAGTTAACTCCACGTCTCTATAAAAGTTGAAGTACTGCCTGAAAGCCTCTTTACTGCTGGTTAATTAAATACAGTAATGAGCACAAGTGGCAAAGGCAGAGAATGGAGAAATCATGTTACTTCACAGAGTTACACTTGAAAAATATAATGTTAAAAATGAAACAAGAAGTATGCTATAGTGGGAAGCAACCTGGATGCCAAGGCAGGGCACCGGCATTGCAAGCTTGACCAGTGGCCTGTGCAGCAGTCCTTAGCATGTGTCTCCATCTGTCTTTGGAGATGAGCTAGGCAACCCAGAGTCTTCCATCTCTATAAACTATATGAGCAGAGAACCCAGTATAGCCATATACAATTGAGACCTTTGATGTCTCTTGGACCTTTCTGTTAGCAGACAGAGTTTGATAGCAACCATTGGGGTTGGCAGAAGAACCAATTTTGGAATGAGTTGCTGGTACCATGTGAAAATAGAGACATGTCATAATGAACTATGAAGATATACAATCATTTGTGATTATTTAGACATGGCATTACTTTTGAATGGGAATTAAAGTGGTTTTAACTGCTTATTTTTAGGTATAGAAGATAAGAGGGACAAGTGAGTGAAGGGGATAGGTTGATTTGCCTTACTAAAAAGTGAAATAAGCCAGTCAGAGAAAGACAATATCACATGATCTCACTTATATCTAATCTAATAA
Organism: Myotis davidii; assembly: GCF_000327345.1. Taxonomy (NCBI): domain Eukaryota; kingdom Metazoa; phylum Chordata; class Mammalia; order Chiroptera; family Vespertilionidae; genus Myotis; species Myotis davidii. The sequence continues at coordinate 2,850,481 of NW_006294654.1, read as the reverse complement.
AAGAGAAACATGCAAATTGATAACTTTGCTACACCCCAAGCCATGCCTTCCAGCCAATCAGAGCGACTATATGCAAATTAACCCAACCAAGATGGTGGCCAGCAGCCACAGAGCTGAAGCAAGCAGGAGGTTTGGTTGCCCTGGCGATGGAGGAAGCCAAGCTTCCCACCTGCCTGGCCAGCTGCAGCCTCCGCTAAAGCAACAAAGTTTCAATTATAGGAGATAAATAAATCCCAGATACCTGCTTCCAGCCAGCCTCCACTGAAAGCTTGTGTGGCTGGGGGCCATGGCCAGCCTGTAAACAGCCATCAGCCCCTCACCCAGGAAGGCCACACTCTCATGGGGTGAGGGTCCTTGCTGCGGGCTTGACCAGCCTGCAAACAGCCATCAGGCCCTCGCCTAGGATGGCCACACCCTCATGGGGTGAGGGTCCCTGCTGGGGGGCTGGCCAGG